>NC_052165.1:94655818-94878099 GCF_902713615.1 Scyliorhinus canicula | reverse complement strand
GAACCCAGCTATCCCTGTCTCCCAGTGCCCCAGCTATCCCTGTCTCCCAGTGCCCCAGCTATCCCTGTCTCCCAGTGCCCCAGCTATCCCTGTCTCCCAGTGTCCCAGCTATCCCTGTCTCCCAGTGCCCCAGCTATCCCTGTCTCCCAGTGCCCCAGCTATCCCTGTCTCCCAGTGCCCAGCTATCCCTGTCTCCCAGTGCCCCAGCTATCCCTGTCTCCCAGTGCCCCAGCTATCCCTGTCTCCCAGTGTCCCAGCTATCCCTGTCTCCCAGTGTCCCAGCTATCCCTGTCTCCCAGTGCCCCAGCTATCCCTGTCTCCCAGTGCCCCAGCTATCCCTGTCTCCCAGTGTCCCAGCTATCCCTGTCTCCCAGTGCCCCAGCTATCCCTGTCTCCCAGTGTCCCAGCTATCCCTGTCTCCCAGTGCCCCAGCTATCCCTGTCTCCCAGTGCCCCAGCTATCCCTGTCTCCCAGTGTCCCAGCTATCCCTGTCTCCCAGTGTCCCAGCTATCCCTGTCTCCCAGTGTCCCAGCTATCCCTGTCTCCCAGTGTCCCAGCTATCCCTGTCTCCCAGTGTCCCAGCTATCCCCTGTCTCCCAGTGCCCCAGCTATCCCTGTCTCCCAGTGCCCCAGCTATCCTGTCTCCCCAGTGCCCCAGCTATCCCTGTCTCCCAGTGCCCCAGCTATCCCTGTCTCCCAGTGCCCCAGCTATCCCTGTCTCCCAAGTGTCCCAGCTATCCCTGTCTCTCAGCTATCCCTGTCTCCCAGTGCCCCAGCTATCCCTGTCTCCCAGTGTCCCAGCTATCCCCTGTCTCCCAGTGCCCCAGCTATCCCTGTCTCCCAGTGCCCCAGCTATCCCTGTCTCCCAGTGCCCCCGCTATCCCTGTTCCCAGTGTCCCAGCTATCCTGTCTCCCAGTGATCCCAGCTATCCCTGTCTCCCAGCTATCCCTCTCCAGTGCCCCAGCTATCCCTGTCTCCCAGTGCCCCAGCTATCCCCGTCTCCCAGTGCCCCAGCTATCCCTGTCTCCCAGTGCCCCAGCTATCCCTGTCTCCCAGTGCCCCAGCTATCCCTGTCTCCCAGTGTCCCAGCTATCCCTGTCTCCCAGTGCCCAGCTATCCCTGTCTCCCAGTGTCCCAGCTATCCCTGTCTCCCAGTGTCCCAGCTATCCCTGTCTCCCAGTGCCCCAGCTATCCCTGTCTCCCAGTGCCCCAGCTATCCCTGTCTCCCAGTGTCCCAGCTATCCCTGTCTCCCAGTGCCCCAGCTATCCCTGTCTCCCAGTGCCCCAGCTATCCCTGTCTCCCAGTGCCCAAGCTATCCCTGTCTCCCAGTGTCCCAGCTATCCCTGTCTCCCAGTGCCCCAGCTATCCCTGTCTCCCAGTGTCCCAGCTATCCCTGTCTCCCAGTGCCCCAGCCATCCCTGTCTCCATGTCCCAGCTATCCCTGTCTCCCAGTGCCCCAGCTATCCCTGTGTCCCAGTGCCCCAGCTATCCCTGTCTCCCAGTGACCCAGCTATCCCTGTTTCCCAGTGCCCCAGCTATCCCTGTGTCCCAGTGCCCCAGCTATCCCTGTCTCCCAGTGTCCCAGCTATCCCTGTCTCCCAGTGTCCCAGCTATCCCTGTCTCCCAATGCCCCAGCTATCCCTGTCTCCCAGTACCCCAGCCATCCCTGCCTCCCAGTGTCCCAGCTATCCCTGTCTCCCAGTGCCCCAGCTATCCCTGTGTCCCAGTGCCCCAGCTATCCCTGTCTCCCAGTGCCCCAGCCATCCCTGTCTCCCAGTGCCCCAGCTATCCCTGTCTCCCAGTGCCCCAGCTATCCCTGTCTCCCAGTGCCCCAGCTATCCCTGTCTCCCAGTGTCCCAGCCATCCCTGTCTCCCAGTGTCCCAGCTCTCCCTGTCTCCCAGTGCCCAAGCTATCCCTGTCTCCCAGTGTCCCAGCTATCCCTGTCTCCCAGTGCCCCAGCCATCCCTGTCTCCCAGTGTCCCAGCTATCCCTGTCTCCCAGTGCCCAGGCATCCCTGTCTCCCAGTGTCCCAGCTATCCCTGTCTCCAGGTGCCCCAGCTATCCCTGTCTCCCAGTGTCCCAGCTATCCCTGTCTCCCAATGCCCCAGCTATCCTTGTCTCCCAGTACTCCAGCCATCCCTGCCTCCCAGTGTCCCAGCTATCCCTATCTCCCAGTGCCCCAGCTATCCCTGTCTCCCAGTGTCCCAGCTATCCCTGACTCCCAGTTCCCCAGCTATCCCTGTCTCCCAGTGCCCCGGCTATCCCTGTCTCCCAGTGTCTCCACCTATCCCTGTCTCCCAGTTCCCCAGCTATTCCAGTCTCCCAGTGCCCCGGCTATCCCTGTTTCCCAGTGCCGTAGCTATCCCTGTCTCCCAGTGTCCCAGCTATTCCTGTCGCCCAGTGTCCCAGCTATCCCTATCTCCCAGTGCCCCAGGTATCCCTGTCTCCCAGTGCCCCAGCTATCCCTGTCTCCCAGTGTCCCAGCTATCCCTGTCTCCCAGTGCCCCAGCTATCCCTGTCTCCCAGTGTCCCAGCTATCCCTGTCTCCCAGTGTCCCAGCTATCCCTGTCTCCCAGTGCCCCAGCTATCCCTGTCTCCCAGCTATCCCTGTCTCCCAGTGCCCAGCTATCCCTGTCTCCCAGTGTCCCAGCTATCCCTGTCTCCCAGTATCCCAGCTATCCCTGTCTCCCAGTGTCCCCAGCTATCCCTGTCTCCCAGTATCCCAGCTATCCCTGTCTCCCAGTGTCCCAGCTATCCCTGTCTCCCAGTGTCCCAGCTATCCCTGTCTCCCAGTTTCCCAGCTATCCCTGTCTCCCAGTGCCCCAGCTATCCCTGTCTCCCAGTGCCCCAGCTATCCCTGTCTCCCGTGTCCCAGCTATCCCTGTCTCCCAGTGTCCCAGCTATCCTGTCTCCCAGTGTCCCAGCTATCCCTGTCTCCCAGTGCCCCAGCTATCCCTGTCTCCCAGTGTCCCAGCTATCCCTGTCTCCCAGTGCCCCAGCTATCCCTGTCTCCCAGTGCCCAGCTATCCCTGTCTCCCAGTGTCCCAGCTATCCCTGTCTCCCAGTGCCCCAGCTATCCCTGTCTCCCAATGTCCCAGCTATCCCTGACTCCCAGTTTCCCAGCTATCCCTGTCTCCCAATGTCCCAGCTATCCCTGTCTCCCAGTGCCCCGGCTATCCCTGTCTCCCAGTGTCTCCACCTATCCCTGTCTCCCAGTTCCCCAGCTATTCCAGTCTCCCAGTGCCCCGGCTATTCCTGTCTCCCAGTGTCCCAGCTATCTCTGTCTCACAGTGTCCCAGCTATCCCTGTTTCCCAGTGCTCCAGCTATCCCTGTCTCCCAGTATCCCACCTATCCCTGTCTCCCAGTGTCCCAGCAATCCCTGTCTCCCAGTTTCCCAGCTATCCCTGTCTTCCAGTTTCCCAGCTATCTCTGTCTCCCAGTTTCCCAGCTATCCCTGTCTCCCAGTGCCCCAGCTATCCCTGTCTCCCTGTGTCCCAGTGTCCCAGCTATCCCAGTGTCCCAGCTATCCCTGACTCCCAGTGTCCCAGCTATCCCTGTCTCCCAGTGTCCCAGCAATCCCTGTCTCCCAGTGCCCCAGCTATCCCTGTCTCCCAGTGTCCCAGCTATCCCTGTCTCCCAGTGCCCCAGCCATCCCTGTGTCCCAGTGCCCCAGCTATCCCTGACTCCCAGTGAACCAGCTATCCCTGTCTCCCAGTGCCCCAGCTATCACTGTGTCCCAGTGCCCCAGCTATCCCTGACTCCCAGTGACCCAGCTATCCCTGTCTCCCAGTGTCCCAGCTATCCCTGTCTCCCAGTGCCCCAGGCATCCCTGTCTCCCAGTGTCCCAGCTATCCCTGTCTCCCAGTGCCCCAGGCATCCCTGTCTCCCAGTGTCCCAGCTATCCCTGTCTCCAGGTGCCCCAGCTATCCCTGTCTCCCAGTGTCCCAGCTATCCCTGTCTCCCAGTGTCCCAGCTATCCCTGTCTCCCAATGCCCCAGCTATCCCTGTCTCCCAGTGCCCCAGCCATCCCTGTCTCCCAGTGTCCCAGCTATCCCTGTCTCCCAGTGCCCCAGCTATCCCTGTCTCCCAATGTCCCAGCTATTCCCTGACTCCCAGTTTCCCAGCGATCCCTGTCTCCCAGTGCCCCGGCTATCCCTGTCTCCCAGTGTCTCCACCTATCGCTGTCTCCCAGTGTCCCAGCTATCCCTGTCTCCCAGTGTCCCAGCAATCCCTGTCTCCCAGTGTCCCAGCTATCCCAGTGTCCCAGCTATCCCTGTCTCCCAGCGCCCCAGCTATCCCTGTCTCCCAGTGCCCCAGCTATCCCTGTCTCCCAGTGCCCCAGCTATCCCTGTCTCCCAGTGCCCCAGCTATCCCTGTCTCCCAGTGTCCCAGCTATTCCTGTCTCCCAGTGTCCCAGCTATCCCTGTCTCCCAGTGCCCAGCTATCCCTGTCTCCCAGTGTCCCAGCTATCCCTGTCTCCCAGTGTCCCAGCTATCCCTGTCTCCCAGTGCCCCAGCTATCCCTGTCTCCCAGTGCCCCAGCTATCCCTGTCTCCCAGTTTCCTAGCTATCCCTGTCTCTCAGTTTCCCAGCTATCCCTGTCTCTCAGTTTCCCAGCTATCCCTGTCTCCCAGTGTCCCAGCTATTCCTGTCTCCCAGTGTCCCAGCTATCCCTGTCTCCCAGTGTCCCAGCTATCCCTGTTTCCCAGTGCTCCAGCTATCCCTGTCTCCCAGTATCCCACCTATCCCTGTCTCCAAGTGTCCCAGCAATCCCTGTCTCCCAGTGTCCCAGCTATCCCACTCTCCCAGTGCCCCAGCTATCCCTGTCTCCCAGTTTCCCAGCTATCCCTGTCTCCCAGTTTCCCAGCTATCTCTGTCTCCCAGTTTCCCAGCTATCCCTGTCTCCCAGTGCCCCTGCTATCCCTGTCTCCCTTTGTCCCAGTGTCCCAGCTATCCCAGTGTCCCAGCTATCCCTGTCTCCCAGTGTCCCAGCTATCCCCGTCTCCCAATGCCCCAGCTATCACTGTCTCCCAGTGGCCCAGCTATTCCTGTCTCCCAGTTCCCCAGCTATCCCTGTCTCCCAGTGGTCCCAGCTATCCCTGTCTCCAGTGCCCCAGCTATCCCCTGTCTCCCAGTGCCCCAGCTATCCCTGTCTCCCAGTGCCCCAGCTATCCTGTCTCCCAGTTGGCCCAGCTATCCCGTCTCCCAGTGTCACAGCTATCCCTGTCTCCCAGTGCCCCAGGCTACTCCCTGTCTCCCATTGCCCAGCTATCCCTGTCTCCCAGTGTCCCAGCTATCCCGGTCTCCCAGTGCCCAGTTCTATCCCGTCTCCCAGTGCCCAGCAATCCCTGTCTCCAGTGCCCAGCTATCCCTGTCTCCCAGTGCCCCAGCTATCCCTGTCTCCAGTGCCCCCAGCTATCCCTGTCTCCCAGTGCCCAGCTATCCCTGTCTCCCAATGTCCCAGCTGATCCCTGTCTCCCAGTGCCCAGCTATCCCTGTCCTCCAGTGTCCCAGCTATCCCTGTCTCCCAGTGCCCCAGCTATCCCTGTCTCCAGTGTCCCAGCTATCCCTGTCTCCCAGTGCCCCAGCTATCCCTGTCTCCCAGTGCCCCAGCTATCCCTGTCTCCCAATGCCCCAGCTATCCCTGTCTCCCAGTGCCCCAGCTATCCCTGTCTCCCAGTGTCCCAGCTATCCCTGTCTCCAGCTATCTCTGTCTCCCAGTGTCCCAGCTATCCCGTCTCCCAGCGCCCCAGCTATCCCCGTCTCCCAGCGCCCCAGCTATCCCTGTCTCCCAGTGCCCCAGCTATCCCTGTCTCCCAGTGTCCCAGCTGTCCCTGTTTCCCAGTGTCCCAGCTATCCCTGTCTCCCAGCGCCCCAGCTATCCCCGTCTCCCAGTGTCCCAGCTACCCCTGTCTCCCAGTGTCCCAGCTATCCCCGTCTCCCAGCGCCCCAGCTATCCCTGTCTCCCAGTGTCCCAGCTATCCCCGTCTCCCAATGCCCCAGCTATCCCTGTCTCCCAGTGTCCCAGCTATCCCTGTCTCCCAGTGCCCCAGCAATCCCCGTCTCCCAATGCCCTAGCTATCCCTGTCTCCCAGTGCCCTAGCTATCCCTGTCTCCCAGTGCCCCAGCTATCCCTGTCTCCCAGTGCCCCAGCTATCCCTGTCTCCCAGTGCCCCAGCTATCCCTGTCTCCCAGTGTCCCAGCTATCCCTGTCTCCAGCTATCCCTGTCTCCCAGTGTCCCAGCTATCCCTGTCTCCCAGTGTCCCAGCTATCCCTGTCTCCCAGTGCCCCAGCTATCCCTGTCTCCCAGTGCCCCAGCTATCCCTGTCTCCCAGTGCCCAGCTATCCCTGTCTCCCAGTGTCCCAGCTATCCCTGTCTCCCAGTGCCCCAGCTATCCCTGTCTCCCAGTGCCCCAGCTATCCCTGTCTCCCAGTGTCCCAGCTATCCCTGTCTCCCAGTGTCCCAGCTATCCCTGTCTCCCAGTGCCCCAGCTATCCCTGTCTCCCAGTGCCCCAGCTATCCCTGTCTCCCAGTGTCCCAGCTATCCCTGTCTCCCAGTGCCCCAGCTATCCCTGTCTCCCAGTGCCCCAGCTATCCCTGTCTCCCAGTGCCCCAGCTATCCCTGTCTCCCAGTGCCCCAGCTATCCCTGTCTCCCAGTGCCCCAGCTATCCCTGTCTCCCAGTGCCCCAGCTATCCCTGTCTCCCAGTGCCCCAGCTATCCCTGTCTCCCAGTGCCCCAGCTATCCCTGTCTCCCAGTGCTTACCAATGCTGAGCTGTCCGCCGAGCCTCGATGTGGACCTGGCAGACTGGGTTTGGAGACAGACCACAGAACAGGATTTAACCTGGTCCACGACCAGACTTGGCATCTCCACACCGTGGGAAGTGGTTCCAGAACCAATGAAACATCGTGAGTTCTCCGTGCCAGCACATCCCGTTCTTTCACTCAAGTGTGACTGAGTGTGTATTGGCTCTCCCTCTCTCTCTCTCTCCCTCGCTCTCTGTCTATCTCTCCCTCTCTCTCTCCCCCTGACTCCCTCTGTATCTCTCTCGCTCTCTCTCTCCCACTCTCTCTCTCTCCCTCTCTCGTTGTTTCTCTCTCCCTTGCTCTCCATCTGTCTCTCTATATCTCTCCTTCTCTCTCTGCCTTGCTGTCATTCTCTCTGACTCTCCCTCTCTCTGTCTATCTATCCCTCACTCTCTGTCTAGCTCTCTCTCTCTCTCTCTGTCTATCTCTCCCTTTCTGTCTATCTCTCCCTTTCTGTCTATCTCTCTGTCTGTCTATCGCCCTCTCTCTGTCTATCGCTCTATCTCTTCCTCTCTGTATATATCTCTCTCTCTCCCTCTGTCTATCTATCCCTCTTCCTCTGTCGACCTGTCTCTTTCTTTCTCTATCTTTCTCTGTCTATTCTATCTCTCCCTCTCTCTGTCTATCTCTCTATCTCTCCCTCTTTCTCTGTCTATCTCTCCTTCTCTCTCCCTCACTCTGTCTATCTCTCCCTCTCTCTGTCTTTCTCTCTCTATCTCTCCCTCTTTCTCTGTCTATCTCGTTCTCTCTTTATCTACCTCTCTCTTGGATTGGATTAGATTGGATTTGTTTATTGTCACGTTTACCGAGGTACAGTGAAAAGTATTTTTCTGCAAGCAGCTCAACAGATCATTCAGTACATTGAGAAAAGGGAATTAAACAAAATTCAAGAAAATACATGAGAATACATAATAGGGCAACACAATATATACAATGTAACTACATAAGCATTGGCATCGGATGAAGCAGACAGGGTGTAGTGTTAATGAGGTCAGTCCATAAGAGGGTCATTTAGGAGTCTGGTGACAGTGGGGAAGAAGCTGTTTTTGAGTCTGCTCGTGCGTGTTCTCAGACTTCTGAATCTCCTGCCCGATGGAAGAAGTTGGAAAAGTGAGTAAGCCGGGTGGGAGGGATCCTTGATTATGCTGCCCGCTTTCCCCAGGCAGCGGGAGGTGTAGATGGAGTCCATGGATGGGAGGCAGGTTTGTGAGATGGACTGGTCGGTATTCATGACTCTCTGAAGTTCCTTGCGGTCCTGGGCCGAGCAGTTGCCATACCAGGCTGTGATGCAGCCCGATAGGATGCTCTCTATAGTGCATCTGTAAAAGTTGTTAATGGATAATGTGGACATGCTGTCATGTGAGAGTACTTTAAGAAATGGGTGTTAATAAATGGGTGTGTATTTAAATATCTGCAGTGAGAGAACCTTTAAGAAAGGGGTTTTTATTACTGCAGTGATGTCAGAGAGGGGGTGGAGCTGGACTGTCTGTCAGCTTTTTACTTTTGTTTTAGGCTGTTTGCTGCAGGGTGTGTTTTAGTTCCGTTTTCAGAGCTGGATAGCTGCAGTCACAGCCAGAAGGTGTATGAATCTCTCTCTCTGTAATCTACAGACTGTAAATCGATCCTGGTGATTTAAAACTAATAACCGCTCTCAGTAACATGATGTGCTTCTGTTAAAAATTCTTTTTTAAGCGTTATGGATGTTAAAAGGAAAGCTAAAAGATTGCTTTGTATTGTATTCTTTGTGGGTTGTGTCTGAATTGATGATAGCTAAAGGGTGGAATTCTCCGCTCCCCACGCGGCCTGGGAGAATTGCGGGAGGGCCTCGCGACATTTTTCACGCCAGCCTGGTTGCTGCCGTCGTAAAACAGGCGCCAGAAGCCCGTTTGGGGCTTCTAGAAGCCCAAATTGGGACAGAGCACCACGGCCGGGCTCGGGAGGGGACAGGCCCGCGGTCGGTGCCCATCGATCGTCGGGCCAGCGTCCACATCGGCAGCACGGTAGCATGGTGGTTAGCATAAATGCTTCACAGCTCCAGGGTCCCAGGTTCGATTCCTGGCTGGGTCACTGTCTGTGTGGAGTCTGCACGTCCTCCTCGTGTGTGCGTGGGTTTCCTCCGGGTGCTCCGGTTTCCTCCCACAGTCCAAAGATGTGCGGGTTAGGTGGATTGGCCATGATAAATTGCCCGTAGTGTCCTAAAAAGTAAGGTTAAGGGGGGGGTTGTTGGGTTACGGGTATAGGGTGGATATGTGGGTTTGAGTAGGGTGATCATTGCTCGGCACAACATCGAGGGCCGAAGGGCCTGTTCTGTGCTGTACTGTTCGAAAAAAAAAAAATCGGATGCGCTATTTCCCCTCCGCTGCCCCGCAAGATCAAGCCGCCATGTCTTGCGGGGCGGCTGAGGGGAAAGATGGCCACCGCGCATGCACGGGTTGGAACCGGCCAACCTGCGCATGCGCGGATGACGTCATTCTCAGCGCCAGCCGTGCGTCATTCTCAGTGCGCCGCCTTGACGACAGCGTCTAGGCCGCGCCGCCGAGATACCCGGAGCCCCGCTCCGAGCCCCCCCGGGGGGGAGAATTGGGTGCCTGGAGTGGGCTCCAAGGCCGTTGTGAAAGGTGGCCTCTTTCATAGCGGCTTCCGCGAATCTCCGCAGTTGCGGAGAATAGCGCCCAAGATGTTAACTGTATGTTTTAAAAAGGTTAACTCGAGTTCATGGAATAAACATTGTTTTGCTTTAAAAAATACTTTTCCATTTCTGCTGTACCACACCTGTAGAGTGGGCCGTGTGCTCCCCATACCACAATATGTTAAATGCTGTGGGTCAGGTGAACTCCATGATACAGTATGTAGACAGGCCAACAAGGGGCGAGGCCACATTGGATTTGGTACTGGGTAATGAACCCGGCCAGGTGTTAGATTTAGATGTAGGTGAGCACTTTGGTGATAGTGATCACAATTCGGTTACTTTAGCGATGGGCAGGGATAGGTATATACCGCAAGGCAAGAATTATAGCTGGGGGAAAGGCAATTATGATGCTATTCGGCAAGATTTAGGATGTATAGGATGGGGAAGGAAACTGCAGGGGATGGGTACAATCGAAATGTGGAGCTTTTTCAAGGAACAGCTACTGCGTGTCCTTGATAAGTATGTACCTGTCAGGCAGGGTGGAAGTTGTCGAGCAAGGGAACCATGGTTTACTAAGGAAGTTGAAGCACTTGTCAAGAGGAAGAAGAAGGCTTATGTTAGGATGAGACATGAAGGCTCTGTTAGGGCACTTGAGAGTTACAAGTTAGCCAGGAAGGACCTAAAGGGAGAGTTAAGAAAAGCGAGGAGAGGATACGAAAAGTCGTTGGCGGATAGGATCAAGGAAAACTATAGGTATATCAGGAACAAAAGAATGACTAGAGTAAGATTAGGGCCAATCAAGGATAGTAGTGGAAAGTTGTGTGTGGAATCAGAGGAGATAGGGGGAGCATTAAATGGATATTTTTCGTCAGTGTTTACACTGGAGAAAGACAATGTTGTCGAGGAGAACACTCAGGTTCAGTCGACCAGGCTAGATGGAATTGAGGTTCAAAAGGAGGAGGTGTTAGCAATTTTGGAAAGTGTAAAAATAGATAAGTCCCCTGGGCCAGATGGGATTTATCCTAGGATTCTCTGGGAAGCCAGGGAGGAGATTGCAGAGCCTTTGTCCTTGACGTCTTTGTCGACAGGAATAGTGCCGGAAGACTGGAGGATAGCAAATGTTGTCCCCTTGTTCAAGAAGGGGAGTAGAGACAACCCTGGTAATTATAGACCTGTGAGCCTTACTTCGGTTGTGGGTAAAATGTTGGAAAAGGTTATAAGAGATAGAGTTTATAACCATCTTGAAAAGAACAAGTTGATTAGCGATAGTCAACACGGTTTTGTGAAGGGTAGGTCATGTCTCACAAACCTTATTGAGTTTTTTGAGAAGGTGACCAAACAGGTGGATGAGGGTAAAGTGGTTGATGTGGTGTATATGGATTTCAGTAAGGCGTTTGATAAGGTTCCCCACGGTACGCTATTGCAGAAAATACGGAAGTATGGAATTGAAGGTGATTTAGCGGTTTGGATCAGTAATTGGCTAGCTGAAAGAAGACAGAGGGTGGTGGTTGATGGCAAATGTTCATCCTGGAGTTCAGTTACTAGTGGTGTACCGCAAGGATCTGTTTTGGGGCCACTGCTGTTTGTCATTTTTATAAATGACCTGGAAGAGGGTGTAGAAGGATGTATTAGTAAATTTGCAGATGACACGAAGGTCGGTGGAGTTGTGGATAGTGCTGAAGGATGTTATAGGATACAGAGGGACATAGATAAGCTGCAGAGCTGGGCTGAGAGGTGGCAGATGGAGTTTAATGTGGAAAAGTGTGAGGTGGTTCACTTTGGAAGGAGTAACAGGAATGCAGAGTACTGGGCTAATGGCAAGATTCTTGGTAGTGTAGATGAACAGAGAGATCTCGGCATCCAGGTACATAAATCCCTGAAAGTTGCCACCCAGGTTAATAGGGCTGTTAAGAAGGCATATGGTGTGCTAGCCTTTATAAGCAGGAGGATTGAGTTTCGGAACCACAAGGTCATGCTGCAGCTGTACATAACTCTGGTGCGGCCACTCCTGGAGTACTGCGTGCAGTTCTGGTCACCACATTATAGGAAGGATGTGGAAGCTTTGGAAAGGGTTCAGAGGAGATTTACTAGGATGTTGCCTGGTATGGAGGGAAGGTCTTACGAGGAAAGGCGCAGGGACTTGAGGTTGTTTTCTTTAGAGAGGAGAAGGCTGAGAGGTGACTTAAAAGAGACATATAAGATAGTCAGAGGGTTAGATAGGGTGGACAGTGAGAGTCTTTTTCCTCGGATGGTGATGACCAACACGAGGGGACAGCTTTAAATTGAGGGGTGGCAGATATAGGACAGATGTAAGAGGCAGTTTCTTTACTCAGAGAGTAGTAGGGGTGTGGAACGCCCTGCCTGCAACAGTAGTAGACTCGCCAACTTTAAGGGCATTTAAGTGGTCACTGGATGGACATATGGATGAAAATGGAATAGTGTAGGTCAGATAGGCTTCAGATGGTTTCACAGGTCGGCGCAACATCGAGGGCCGAAGGGCCCGTACTGCGCTGTAGTGTTCTATGTTCTATACACGTTGGGGTTCCCTGGCCCATAACAATGCTGAATTCCCATAGTTTCCTGAGGAAGTATAGGCACTGTTTGCTTTCTTGGTGATAGCGTCGATGTGAGTGGACCAGGACAGATTTTTGGTGAGGTGCACCCCTAGGAATTTGAAACTGTTAACCATCTCCACCTCGGCCCCGTTGATGCTGACAGGGGTGTGAACAGTACTTTGCTTCCTGAAGTCAATGACCAGCTCTTTAGTTTTGCTGGCATTGAGGGAGAGATTGTTGTCGCTGCACCACTCCACTAGGTTCTCTATCTCCCTCCTGCATTCTGACTCATCGTTTTCAGGTTCTGGCCCACCATGGTCGTATCGTCAGCAAACTTGTAGATGGAGTTGGAGTTAAATTTTGCGACAGTCGTGTGTCTCTCTCTCTCTTCCCTATCCAGCAACCACTTTACAATCCTGATGCTGCCCCTCCGACAGTGCGGCACTCCCTCAGTACTGACCCTCTGACAGTGCAGCACTCCCTCAGTACTGACCCTCTGACAGTGCAGCACTCCCTCAGTACTGACCCTCTGACAGTGCGGCGCTCCCTCAGTACTGACCCTCTGACAGTGCGGCACTCCCTCAGTACTGACCCTCTGACAGGGCGGCACTCCCTCAGCACTGACCCTCTGACAGTGCGGCACTCCCTCAGTACTAACCCTCTGACAGTGCGGGACTCCCTCAGTACTGACCCTCTGACAGTGCAGCACTCCCTCAGTACTGACCCTCTGACAGTGCGGCACTCCCTCAGTACTGACCCTCTGACAGTGTGACACTCCCTCAGTACAGACCCTCTGACAGTGCGGCACTCCCTCAGTACTGACCCTCTGACAGTGCGGCAATCCCTCGGTACTGACCCTCTGACAGTGCGGCATTCCCTCAGTACTGACCCTCTGACAGTGCGGCACTCCCTCAGTACTGACCCTCTGACAGTGCGGCAATCCCTCAGTACTGACCCTCTGACAGTGCGGCACTCCCTCAGTACTGACCCTCTGACAGTGCAGCACTCCCTCAGTACTGACCCTCTGACAGTGCTGCACTCCCTCAGTACTGACCCTCTGACAGTGTGACACTCCCTCAGTACTGACCCTCTGATAGTGCAGCACTCCCTCAGTACTGACCCTCTGACAGTGCGGTGCTCCCTCAGTACTGACCCTCTGGCAGTGCGGCACTCCCTCAGTACTGACCCTCTGACAGTGCAGCACTCCCTCAGTACTGACCCTCAGACAGTGCGGCACTCCCTCAGTACTGACTCTCTGACAGTGCGGCACTCCCTCAGTACTGACCCTCAGACAGTGCGGCACTCCCTCAGTACTGACCCTCAGACAGTGCGGCACTCCCTCAGTACTGACTCTCTGACAGTGCGGCACTCCATCAGTACTGACCCTCTGACAGTGCGGCACTCCCTCAGTACTGACCCTCTGACAGTGCGGGACTCCCTCAGTACTGACCCTCTGACAGTGCGGCACTCCCTCAGTACTGACCCTCTGACAGTGCGGCACTCCCTCAGTACTGACCCTCTGACAGTGCGGCACTCCCTCAGTACTGACCCTCTGACAGTGCGGCACTCCCTCAGTACTGAACCTCTGACAGTGCGGCACTCCCTCAGTACTGACCCTCTGTCAGTGCGGAGCTCCCTCAGTACTGACCCTCTGACAGTGCAGCACTCTCTCAGTACTGACCCTCTGACAGTGCAGCACTCTCTCAGTACTGACCCTCTGACAGTGCAGCACTCTCTCAGTACTGACCCTCTGACAGTACAGCACTCCCTCAGTACAGACCCTCTGACAGTGCGGAGCTCCCTCAGTACTGACCCTCTGACAGTGCGGAGCTCCCTCAGTACTGACCCTCTGACAGTGCGGAGCTCCCTCAGTACTGACCCTCTGACAGTACAGCACTCCCTCAGGACAGACCCTCTGACAGTGCGGCACTCCCTCTGTACTGACCCTCTGACAGTGCGGAGCTCCCTCAGTACTGACCCTCTGACAGTGCGGCACTCCCTCAGTACTGACCCTCTAACAGTGCGGCACTCCCTCTGTACTGACCCTCTGACAGTGCGGAGCTCCCTCAGTACTGACCCTCTGACAGTGCGGCACTCCCTCAGTACTGACCCTCCGACAGTGCGGCACTCCCTCAGTACTGACCCTCTGACAGTACAGCACTCCCTCAGTACTGACCCTCTGACAGTACAGCACTCCCTCAGTACTGACCCTCTGGCAGTGCGGCACTCCCTCAGTACTGACCTTCTGACAGTGCAGCAGTCCCTCAGTACTGACCCTCTGACAGTGCAGCACTCCCTCAGTACTGACCCTCTGACAGTGTTGTGAATTGTGGTTTGTGCTGCCTCCAGCTCTGTTGTATCTGATTCGGAGAGGAGAGAAACTCTCTTCAGAATTAACCGGAGTCAGCCAGCCCCTGTGAAGCTGAAATGTTTAGAGAGAAAAACGGTTTTAATTTACACACTTGTGCTTATTGTGAAGCAGTTGGAAATGCAGTTTGTGCTGGACACTGATATCGGCTGTGAGTGAAACCCAAACATCCCTCAGCGAGCGACCTGACATTATGTTTCAATAACTCTCTTCATGCAGTTATACGATTTGATGTTGGATGTGAGAAAACAGCGATTGTTGAGGAAGCTGCTTGTCAACCCAATTGGCGTGTGTTTTGCTTGGTTTGAGGGGCATTGCCCCAGTCCAGAGACCCAGAGAAACCCTCCAGTGTGCAAGGAGGAAATTCAGCTCATCGAGTCTGCACTGAACCTCCGAAGCAGCACCCAACCTCAGCCCACTCCCCCAGCCCTTTCCCTGTAACCTAACCTGCACGTCTTTGGACTGTGCGCGGGGGAAACCGGAGCACCCGGAGGAAACACACGCAGACACGGCGAGAACGTGTTGTTTTTACCCTTTCACTCCATGTTCCTTTTCCTCTTCTTTGCAATATCTCTTTCCTCTCGTTCTCACTGGGCTGGATTCTCCGATTTGGAGACAGCTCCCATACCAGCCTGAAAACGGTGGTCTTTTACGCCAGGAAAACTGGCGCAAAACGGCCGCCGATTCCCTGTTTTGCTGGGGGCGAGCAGGGAGGCAGCGTAGAGCTCCCAGCCCCAGCTGCCAACGTGGCGCTCAGCCCTTCCCATTCCGTGGCCGCACATGCGCACGGCGGCGGACGGCAGCGGTCGCGCTGTGCTCCATGGCGGACTCAGCCCGTGGACCCGGACTGCAAATGTAGTGCCGCCCTACGGCTGCTCACGCTCCCCAGACCGCCCTCCCACAGTACCCCCAGCCGCGAATGGAGCCCCCCCTCCCCATGCCCGTGGATCAGCCCGACCGCGACTGTGGCGGCCACGGACTATGTCCGCAGCTGCCACCGAGGATCCTGGACGGTATGATTACCCATAAGCCACGGCGATCGGTAGCGGAGCATCGCGGAGGTGGACCTCAGGCAATGGCCTGAAGCCGTAGATAATCGGCGCAGCGTACTCCTCGAGTAGGCCACTTTTCAGGGGGCGGAGAATACAAAAACTGGTGCCGCTGCCGGTATTGGCGCCAAAACGGATTCTCCGCCTCGTCGCCGAACGAGATTTCATCGTCGGGGACGGACAATCCAACCCATTGTCTCTTTTCTTCTGTTATTGATTTTCCACTGCCTCATCTCCATGACCAGGCTTGATCCCCATTTTACAGATCTACCATGCGGTTCAAGTGAAGTCTCACGACACTAAAACTCAGTAGAAACGTCCCAGATGCAAATAAGAAACTTTTATTGCCTCTACTGATTACAATTGAGAGAAACTTAAATATATTCTCAATGAAGCCTTGCCACCAAAAGACTTGAAGGGAAGTAATTTGTAAAACAATTTAACTTTCAAAATAATACAGAAATGGTTTCTTGCTTCCGGCAAAACAGCTTGCGCAAAGTTAAAGAGCTAGAGTGGAAAAGTGAAAATATGAAAATAAGGATAGCAAGTAGTTAGATCAAGTATAGCGTGATCCCAGATAGAAAATGGCTGTGCGGACCTTCATGTTTAAGGGAATTGTTATCAGTCTGAAGCCATCTATCTACACCTCTATGTCGTCCTAATTTGTTTAGCACACTGGGCTAAATAGCTGGCTTTTAAAGATGACCCAAGGCAGGCAAGCAGCATGGTTCAATTCCCGTACCAGCCTCCCGAAACAGGCGCCGGAATGTGGCGACTAGGGGCTTTTCACAGTCACTTCATTTGAAGCCTACTTGCGACAATAAGCGATTTTCATTTCAATTGTGTGAGTTTCAAATACATTTGATTCGATTTGGTTAACTGTCATAGAATCATAGAATCATAGAATTTACAGTGCAGAAGGAGGCCATTCGGCCCATCTAGTCTGCACCGGCTCTTGGAAAGAGCACCCTACCCAAGGTCAACAACTCCACCCTATCCCCATAACCCAGTAACCCCACCCAACACTAAGGGCAATTTTGGACACTAAGGGCAATTTATCATGGCCAATCCACCTAACCTGCACATGTTTGGACTGTGGGAGGAAACCGGAGCACCCGGAGGAAACCCACGCACACACGGGGAGGATGTGCAGACTCCGCACAGACAGTGACCCAAGCCGGAATCGAACCTGGGACCCTGGAGCTGTGAAGCGATTGTGCTATCCACAATGCTACCGCCCTGCCCTAATCCTGTCAATCCTCAATGTGCAACATAAGTTTTAAATGTTTCATGTTTGAATATTTGTACGAGCTATGGGATGTGATTTTGTGCTGTAATCAAGACAGGTTTATACTGGTTTACTGCTGACTTTCACTTTCTCCATATTCTGAACAATAGTGGCTTCATATTGCCATGGTGCTTATTTCCACCTTGATCTGCTTACTGGTACAGCTCATTTCTTAATATGAAACTAACTTTGAAATCTGTTCATTAGAATCCGTTCATATTGTCAGTAAAAATGTTGTTTTTATCTCCAATTAGTTTGTGGATGTGTCAGACTTTGTACCTCTGTTGAAGTTATGTATTCTGTCATGACCTGAGGCTATGAATACTGAAATCCTTATTTTCAATAGCCTTTTACCTATCGGAAAATAGTTGATTTCCTTCATCATGCAGGAAAATAATTTTTGAAGGAAGATCTGGAATTGAGATTCCCCATTTAAAATACGCAATGTGTGTGAGCCTGTGTCACCGTCTGTGTGTCAGGTGTTGAGCCGGGCTGTCGCTGAGTAGGGGATTGTGTCAGAGTGAGAATAAGGTGCGTTTTTGCGAGTATGTGTGAGGGTAAAGTGTGGAAGTGTAACTAAGTGTGCAAAGGAGTGTCAGGAATGTGAAGTTTGAGTGTGTGCGCGTGAATGTTTGTGAGTGTGGCTATGTAAGTGTGTAGTTGTCTGTGCAGTTGAGTGCGTGTTGCTTGGAAGAGATTTTGAGTGTTAAGGTCATCGAGGAACTGGGGGTTAATTAACACTTTCCTCTAGTCCACCGTGAGGGCGATTCCTAGCATCCGCTCGGCATCCTTTGCCATCTCCTCCACAGCCATCTTCAACATGCCATAGGTAGTGCTAAAGGAGAGGGCTGCAGCTGCTATATTTCCGATTGGGACAAATTTTAGAATGTTAGAACATAGAACATAGAACATAGAACGATACAGCGCAGTACAGGCCCTTCGGCCCTCGATGTTGCACCGACATGGAAAAAATCTAAAGGCCATCTAACCTACACTATGCCATTATCATCCATATGCTTATCCAATAAATTTTTAAATGCCCTCAATGTTGGCGAGTTCACTACTGTTGCAGGTAGGGCATTCCACGGCCTCACCACTCTTTGCATAAAAAACCCACCTCTGACCTCTGTCCTATATCTATTACCCCTCAATTTAAGGCTATGTCCCCTCGTGCTAGCCACCTCCATCCGCGGGAGAAGGCTCTCGCTGTCCACCCTATCTAACCCTCTGATCATTTTGTATGCCTCTATTAAGTCACCTCTTAACCTTCTTCTCTCTAACGAAAACAACCTCAAGTCCATCAGCCTTTCCTCATAAGATTTTCCCTCCATACCAGGCAACATCCTGGTAAATCTCCTCTGCACCCGTTCCAAAGCTTCTACGTCCTTCCTATAATGAGGCGACCAGAACTGTGCGCAATACTCCAAATGCGGCCGTACTCGAGTTTTGTACAACTGCAACATGACCTCATGGCTCCGGAACTCAATCCCTCTACCAATAAAGGCCAACACACCATAGGCCTTCTTCACAACCCTATCAACCTGGGTGGCAACTTTCAGGGATCTATGTACATGGACACCGAGATCCCTCTGCTCATCCACACTACCAAGAATTTTACCATTAGCCAAATATTCTGCATTTCTGTTATTCTTTCCAAAGTGAATCACCTCACACTTCTCCACATTAAACTCCATTTGCCACCTCTCAGCCCAGCTCTGCAGCTTATCTATGTCCCTCTGTAACCTGCAACATCCTTCCGCACTGTCTACAACTCCACCGACTTTAGTGTCGTCTGCAAATTTACTCACCCATCCTTCTGCGCCCTCCTCTAGGTCATTTATAAAAATGACAAACAGCAACGGCCCCAGAACAGATCCTTGTGGTACGCCACTCGTAACTGAACTCCATTCTGAACATTTCCCATCAACTACCACTCTCTGTCTTCTTTCAACTAGCCAATTTCTGATCCACATCTCTAAATCACCCTCAATCCCCAGCCTCCGTATTTTCTGCAATAGCCGACCGTGGGGAACCTTACAATAATCATTATAATCTTTTTCCCAGCAAGCTTTGCCAATGCACTCACAACACTCGTTTTTGACACCCTCACAAACTTGGACTTGATGACTGATTGGTCTGGTTTCTTCCCCATTGTCTCCGCAAGCCTTTTGACGGAGGCCGAATCCAGACCGAACCTTTTGCTGTAATCAATCAGCACCTTGACCAACAAGGGAACGTCACAAATAATGCCCGCTCCTGGGATTGGTACCACAGCAGCAGCACCCGATACACTGGCAATGCTCCAAATTTCATTGAGAATGACTGATTTCTTCTTCCCAATATTCAATGAGATGATGTTAGGGAGAGCCAACACAAAGGCCCGTCTCTTCACAGGAAGGAGGTCCCCTGCCAGGACCTCAAGCAGCCTCTCAAAGCCAAGTTGATCATTGCCGGAAGTGGAAATCAGGAAGATCTTTGGAGACTCTATCCCTTTCTTCTTCAAATCATCAATCACCTTATGTTTATTCTCCAGAGTTTTATTAGGACCGTCCATCCATAATACAAAATAGAATGTCTTCTTACTGCGCTGAATTTCCTTGGCCAGATTCACATCATGATCTTCAAAGGTATTGACACCGAGGATAATGACACAATCATATTGATCAAACTTCATGCGCTCCAAATATTTTGTTGGTGGTAAACCTGAGGTTTGATTTCCAGGCAGGTCCCAGATACAGAGAGTATCATTATTTGGGTCTACATACAATTTGCGTTCCTTTGTAGCTTTTGATTCCCTTGATGGAGCTGCAGGTGAATCTTGTTGATGGAGTAATTTGTGGATGAAGGATGATTTATATTTGTCAGATTCTCCTGCCACTGCAATGTCAACTGTTACCTCTTCGAACTGCTTGACAAACTCGGGAATTTCAAAAATTACAAAAATTACAAAAATGCTTCACAGCTCCAGGGTCCCAGGTTCGATTCCCGGCTGGGTCACTGTCTGTGCGGAGTCTGCACGTCCTCCCCGTGTGTGCGTGGGTTTCCTCCGGGGGCTCCCGTTTCCTCCCACAGTCCAAAGGTGTGCGGGTTAGGTGGATTGGCCATGCTAAATTGCCCGTAGTGTCCTAAAAAATAAGGTTAATGGGGGTTGTTGCGTTACTGGTATAGGGTGGATATGTGGGCTTGAGTATGGTGATCATTGCTCGGCACAAAATCGAGGACCGAAGGGCCTGTTCTGTGTGTTAGATACACTGTGCCATTGATACCGGGTGTCACAGTGTGTTAGATACACTGTCCTTTCCCCCTCTGGGACAGTGTCACAGTGTGTTAGATACACTGTCCTTTCCCCCTCTGGGACAGTGTCACAGTGTGTTAGATACACTGTCCTTTCGTCCTCTGGGACCGGGTGTCACAGTGTGTTAGATACACTGTCATTTCCCCCTCTGGGACTGGGTGTCACAGTGTGTTAGATACACTGTCCTTTCCCCCTCTGGGACCGGGTGTCACAGTGTGTTAGATACACTGTCCTTTCCCCCTCTGGGACCGGGTGTCAGTGTGTTAGATACACTGTCCCTTCCCCCTCTGGGACAGTGTCACAGTGTGTTAGATACACTGTCCTTTCCCCCTCTGGGACCGGGTGTCACAGTGTGTTAGATACACTGTCCTTTCCCCCTCTGGGACAGTGTCACAGTGTGTTAGATACACTGTCCTTTCCCCCTCTGGGACCGGGTGTCACAGTGTGTTAGATGCACTGTCCTTTCCCCCTCTGGGACCGGGTGTCACAGTGTGTTAGATACTCTGTCCTTTCCCCCTCTGGGACAGTGTCACAGTGTGTTAGATACACTATCCTTTCCCCCTCTGGGACAGTGTCACAGTGTGTTAGATACACTGTCCTTTCCCCCTCTGGGACCGGGTGTCACAGTGTGTTAGATACACTGTCCTTTCCCCCTCTGGGACCGGGTGTCAGTGTGTTAGATACACTGTCCTTTCCCCCTCTGGGACAGTGTCACAGTGTGTTAGATACACTGTCCTTTCCCCCTCTGGGACCGGGTGTCACAGTGTGTTAGATGCACTGTCCTTTCCCCCTCTGGGACAGTGTCACAGTGTGTTAGATACACTATCCTTTCCCCCTCTGGGACAGTGTCACAGTGTGTTAGATACACTGTCCTTTCCCCCTCTGGGACCGGGTGTCAGTGTGTTAGATACACTGTCCTTTCCCCCTCTGGGACAGTGTCACAGTGTGTTAGATACACTGTCCTGTCCCCCTCTGGGATAGTGTCACAGTGTGTTAGATACACTGTCCTTTCCCCCTCTGGGACAGTGTCACAGTGTGTTAGATACACTGTCCTTTCCCTCTCTGGGACAGTGTCACAGTGTGTTAGATACACTGTCCTTTCCCCCTCTGTGACCGGGTGTCACAGTGTGTTAGATACACTGTCCTTTCCCCCCTCTGGGACAGTGTCACAGTGTGTTAGATACACTGTCCTTTCCCCCTCTGGGACCGGGTGTCACAGTGTGTTAGATACACTGTCCTTTCCCCCTCTGGGACAGTGTCACAGTGTGTTAGATACACTGTCCTTTCCCCCTCTGGGACCGGGTGTCACAGTGTGTTAGATACACTGTCCTTTCCCCCTCTGGGACCGGGTGTCACAGTGTGTTAGATACACTGTCCTTTCCCCCTCTGGGACAGTGTCACAGTGTGTTAGATACACTGTCCTTTCCCCCTCTGGGACCGGGTGTCACAGTGTGTTAGATACACTGTCCATTCCCCCTCTGGGACAGTGTCACAGTGTGTTAGATACGCTGTCCTTTCACCCTCTGGGACAGTGTCACAGTGTGTTAGATACACTGTCCTTTCCCCCTCTGGGACCGGGTGTCACAGTGTGTTAGTTACACTGTCCTTTCGTCCTCTGGGACAGTGTCACGGTGTGTTAGATACACTGGCCTTTCCTCCTCTGGGACAGTGTCACAGTGTGTTAGATACACTGTCCTTTCCCCCTCTGGGACAGTGTCACGGTGTGTTAGTTACACTGTCCTTTCCCCCTCTGGGACCGGGTGTCACAGTGTGTTAGATACACTGTCCTTTCCCCCTCTGGGACAGTGTCACTGTGTGTTAGATACACTGTCCTTTCCCCCTCTGGGACAGTGTCACAGTGTGTTAGATACACTGTCCTTTCCCCCTCTGGGACAGTGTCACAGTGTGTTAGATACACTGTCCATTCCCCCTCTGGGACAGTGTCACAGTGTGTTAGATACACTGTCCTTTCCCCCTCTGGGACAGTGTCACAGTGTGTTAGATACACTGCCCTTTCCCCCTCTGGGACAGTGTCACAGTGTGTTAGATACACTGTCCTTTCCCCCTCTGGGACCGGGTGTCACAGTGTGTTAAATACACTGCCCTTTCCCCATCTGGGACAGTGTCACAGTGTGTTAGATACACTGTCCTTTCCCCCTCTGGGACCGGGTGTCACAGTGTGTTAAATACACTGTCCTTTCCCCCTCTGGGACAGTGTCACAGTGTGTTAGATACACTGTCCTTTCCCCCTCTGGGACAGTGTCACAGTGTGCTAGATACACCGTCCTTTCCCCCTCTGGGACAGTGTCTCAGTGTGTTAAATACACTGTCCTTTCCCCCTCTGGGACAGTGTCACAGTGTGTTAGATACACTGTCCTTTCCCCCTTTTTGGACAGTGTCACAGTGTGTTAGATACACTGTCCTTTCCCCCTCTGGGACAGTGTCACAGTGTGTTAGATACACTGTCCTTTCCCCCTCTGGGTCAGTGTCACAGTGTGTTAGATACACTGTCCTTTCCCCCTCTGGGACAGTGTCACAGTGTGTTAGATACACTGTCCTTTCCCCCTCTGGGACCGGGTGTCACAGTGTGTTAAATACACTGTCCTTTCCCCCTCTGGGACAGTGTCACAGTGTGTTAGATACACTGTCCTTTCCCCCTCTGGGTCAGTGTCACAGTGTGTTAGATACACTGTCCTTTCGTCCTCTGGGACCGGGTGTCACAGTGTGTTAGATACACTGTCATTTCCCCCTCTGGGACTGGGTGTCACAGTGTGTTAGATACACTGTCCTTTCCCCCTCTGGGACAGTGTCACAGTGTGTTAGATACACTGTCCTTTCGTCCTCTGGGACAGTGTCGCAGTGTGTTAGATACACTGTCCTTTCCCCCTCTGGGACAGTGTCACAGTGTGTTAGATACACTGTCCTTTCCCTCTCTGGGACAGTGTTACAGTGTGTTAGATACACTGTCCTTTCCCCCTCTGGGACAGTGTCACAGTGTGTTAGATACACTGTCCTTTCCCCCTCTGGGACAGTGTCACAGTGTGTTAGATACACTGTCCTTTCCCACTCTGGGACAGTGTCACAGTGTGTTAGATACACTGTCCTTTCCCTCTCTGGGACAGTGTTACAGTGTGTTAGATACACTGTCCTTTCCCCCTCTGGGACAGTGTCACAGTGTGTTAGATACACTGTCCTTTCCCCCTCTGGGACAGTGTCACAGTGTGTTAGATACACTGTCCTTTCCCCCTCTGGGACAGTGTTACAGTGTGTTAGATACACTGTCCTTTCCCACTCTGGGACAGTGTCACAGTGTGTTAGATACACTGTCCTTTCGTCCTCTGGGACAGTGTCACAGTGTGTTAGATACACTGTCCTTTCCCCCTCTGGGACAGTGTCACAGTGTGTTAGATACACTGTCCTTTCCCCCTCTGGGACCGGGTGTCACAGTGTGTTAGATACACTGTCCTTTCCCCCTCTGGGACAGGGTGTCACAGTGTGTTAGATACACTGTCCTTTCCCCCTCTGGGACCGGGTGTCACAGTGTGTTAGTTACACTGTCCTTTCCCCCTATGGGACAGTGTCACAGTGTGTTAGATACACTGTCCTTTCCCCCTCTGGGACAGTGTCACAGTGTGTTAGATACACTGTCCTTTCCCCCTCTGGGACAGTGTCACAGTGTGTTAGACACACTGTCCTATTGTCCTCTGGGACAGTGTCACAGTGTGTTAGATATACTGTCCTTTCCCCCTCTGGGACCGGGTGTCACAGTGTGTTAGATACACTGTCCATTCCCCCTCTGGGACAGTGTCACAGTGTGTTAGATACACTGCCCTTTCCCCCTCTGGGACAGTGTCACAGTGTGTTAGATACACTGTCCTTTCCCCCTCTGGGACAGTGTCACAGTGTGTTAGATACACTGTCCTTTCCCCCTCTGGGACAGTGTCACAGTGTGTTAGATACACTGTCCTTTCCCCGTCTGGGACAGTGTCACAGTGTGTTAGATACACTGTCCTTTCCCCGTCTGGGACAGTGTCACAGTGTGTTAGATACACTGTCCTTTCCCCCTCTGGGACAGTGTCACAGTGTGTTAGATACATTGTCCTTTCCCCCTCTGGGACAGCGTCACAGTGTGTTAGATACACTGTCCTTTCCCCCTCTGGGACAGTGTCACAGTGTGTTAGATACACTGTCCTTTCCCCCTCTGGGACAGTGTCACAGTGTGTTAGATACACTGTCCTTTCCCCCTCTGGGACAGTGTCACAGTGTGTTAGATACACTGTCCTTTCCCCTTCTGGGACAGCGTCACAGTGTGTTAGATACACTGTCCTTTCCCCCTCTGGGACAGTATCACAGTGTGTTAGATACACTGTCCTTTCCCCCTCTGGGACAGTGTCACAGTGTGTTAGATACACTGTCCTTTCCTCCTCTGGGACAGTGTCACAGTGTGTTAGATACACTGTCCTTTCCCCCTCTGGGACAGTGTCACAGTGTGTTAGATACACTGTCCTTTCCCCCTCTGGGACAGTGTCACAGTGTGTTAGATATACTGTCCTTTCCCCCTCTGGGACAGTGTCACAGTGTGTTAGATACACTGTCCTTTCCCCCTCTGGGACAGTGTCACAGTGTGTTAGATACACTGTCCTTTTCCCCTCTGGGACAGTGTTACAGTGTGTTAGATACACTGTCCTTTCCCCCTCTGAGACAGTGTCACAGTCTGTCAGACACACTGTCCTTTCCCCCTCTGGGACAGTGTCACAGTGTGTTAGATACACTGTCCTTTCCCCCTCTGGGACTGGGTGTCACAGTGTGTTAGATACACTGTCCTTTCCCCCTCTGGGACAGTGTCACAGTGTGTTAGATACACTGTCCTTTCCCCCTCTGGGACAGTGTCACAGTGTGTTAGATACACTGTCCTTTCCCCCTCTGGGACAGTGTCACAGTGTGTTAGATACACTGTCGTAGTGTAGTACAGGGGTCCCGGGATCGATTCCCGGGCTTGGGTCACTGTCTGTGCGGAGTCTGCACGTTCTCCCCGTGTCTGCGTGGGTTTCCTCCAGGTGCTCCGGTTTCCTCCCACAAGTCCCGAAATACGTGCTGTTAGGTTAATTGGACATTCTGAATTCTCGCTCTGTGTATTGAACAGGCGCCGGAGAGTGGCGACTAGCAGCTTTACACAGTAATTTCACGGCAGTGTTAATGTAAGCCTACTTGTGACGATAATAAAGATGGCCAGTGGAGCTGTTAAATGATTAGGGGCATTATTCTCTGTTCCTGAGATTCAGTGGGGTTTTTTTTTAAATAATTTTTATTGAAAAATTTTGAATTTATACAACAACGAACCATAATAAAATACCAAAAATAACAATAATATTAGCAATCATAAACATTCGCCCCACCTCCATGAACAACCCAGCATATTAACAACAACGCAAATTAACACAATATTGTTACATAATAGAAACTACAATAAGGAACACCCCCCCTTACACCACCACCCCCCCCCCCCCCCCCCCCCCCCCCGGTTGCTGCTGCTATTGACCAAGTTACCTATCTCTGAGCCAGGAAGTCCAGAAAAAGCTGCCACCGTTTATAGAACCCTTGTATTGATCCTCTCAGGGCAAATTTGACCCTTTCCAATTTTATAAATCCCGCCATGTCACTGATCCAGGTCTCCACACTTGGGGGCCTCGCATCCTTCCACTGTAACAGAATCCTTCGTCGGGCTACTAGGGACGCAAAGGCCAGGACACCGGCCTCCTTCGCCTCCTACATTCCCGGCTCCACCGCAACTCCAAAAATCGCGAGTCCCCACCCTGGTTTGACCCTGGATCCCACCACCCTCGACACCGTCCCCGCCACCCCCTTCCAGAATTCTTCCAGTGCCGGGCATGCCCAGAACATAGGGGCATGGTTCGCTGGACTCCCCGAACATCTGGTGCACCTGTCCTCACCCCCAAAGAACCTACTCATCCTAGTCCCGGACATGTGGGCCCGGTGCAACACCTTGAATTGGATGAGACTAAGCCTCGCACATGAGGAGGAAGAGTTGACTCTCTCCAAGGCCTCCGCCCAAGTCCCGTCCTCTATCTGCTCCCCGAGTTCCTCCTCCCATTCTGCTGAGATTCAGTGTTGACCCGCGGGCCGGATTCGTGGGGTAACAGTGTTTCCTTTACTCCACAATAGGCAGCCATTGAGTGTCAGATAACTGTGGGTGTCTGTCTCCTGCAGATATTGAAACCACGACCCGGAAGTGTCGCACTGGGGCAGCCTCGCAAGCGAGAGGGAACAAGTCTCACTGTTTATACCTACCCAATAGCCTCTCTTGAGTGAGCGTGTTCAAAGCACTCGGATTCCCTTTGGGGCCTCGACCACGGAATTATGTCCTGGCAATTATTGTGACTCAACCAGAGCGGACAGTGAAAGAAAGTGGAGACCTGAAGGGAATCAGCTATGTTGCCGGCAGGGCTTTATTGAGAATAGATTTACGTTTCTCTCCGTTGTAATGAGTAGAGGCAATAAAAGATTCTTATTTCACATCAGAGACGTGTAACCCAAATTTCTCCCGAGTTTTAAAGTGTATGCGAGACTGCACTTGAACCGCATGGTGGATCTCTACAATTGGCGTAGTCGGCAGGACCACAACAATGGCAGATTTAAAATAAAATAATTTATTCAAGAGAATTAGGTCCTCCAAAACAAACATTGGCTATAAAAATGCTATGTATAAAACGAGAGACTAAATGGCATAAAGAAAATTCTTACTTTTACACATTTACTTTAATGCCCGTAAACATAAAGTCATGTGTAAATATATCCACTCATCCACCCCAGCATTCTAAACTAATTGGGAGTTTCTGTGGGCTGAGCGAGAGAGTACATTCACCGTCCCTTGGAAGAAAAGCCCAACTGATACCAATGTTTCTGGCTCTCCCTCAACACTGGCTAGGCCGTGTGGCTGCTGGCCTGGTGTTCCTTCGGTCTCTTTTCCACTTGCTCTGCTCCTTCGGTCTCTACTCTCTCTCTCGGTCTCTGTCTCCCTCGGTCTCTCTCTCTCTCCCTCCCCTTCGGTCTCTCGCTCTCCTCCGGCTCGTCGCTGCCTTTTACCTCCTGGCCCAGTTCGGAGTGTTCCTCACAGGCTCGGTTGTCTCTCTGCTGCCACCTACGGGCATCTTTCAGAAGTTTCACCTCAATGTTTGTCTTTGCAAATTCTGTTGCTTGTGGTGCTTGTCCAGAATGAGCAGCCTCTGCCTAAGGCGTTTTAAGGTCAAACGCTCTCCGTAGTACTGCTTTTCAAACAGTATTTGATCTTGCTCCAACACCTCCATTATTTCAGCTTCATAGAACTTGTTTGACCATGAATCTGCCCCATTCAGATATATCTTGCTGGAAACTGTAAGATGCATTCTGAAGTAACACTCTTAGATCGGTTGGACTTCTTCATCTGCAAATGATTCTTTTTCGCATTCAGCTCAGAATCACCTAAACTGCGGTCTTGACTCGCAGAGCAGTAATTTGTCAGCATTCTGTTTTCAGATGAATGAAGCTTGCAGGGACTATTCATCGCAGGAGTTCATCCCTCATTCACCGTGAACAACTTGCCTAGCTCCTCATCCTTGGTGCGTCTCTGAAAAGAGTCTTTTTTGTGAGTTGTGTTGGGTTTAATTTTACGTCTTTACGGTGTCCAGCACGGTTTGCTCCTTTAGAAATGGACTATGTCCTTTTCCAGCTTTGTCCAGTTCATTTTGTTCCGCTGTTGACAACTTACAGTGGGGCTAGGTTCTGAGTTTTGGAGACTAAGTCCCCACGCCGGCGTGAAAACGGTGGTGTTTTACGTCAGAACAATTGACGTAAAACGACCATCGGTTCCCCGTTTGGCTGGGGGCGAGAAGGGAGGCAGAGGACCCGGCTCCAGCTGCCGATACGGCCCTCAGCACTTCCGGGTCAGAGGTCACGCACGACGGCGGCCATGGCGGACTCAGCCTGTGGAGCTGCACTGGCAAAACAGTGCCCCCTCCCCCCACCGGCAGCTCGCGCGCCCCAGACCGCCCGTCCATATTTCCCCCAGTCCCAAATGAAGGCCCCCCTCCCCCGCCCGCCGATCGGCCTTCTCCCGACTGTGGCAGTCCCGGACTGAGTCCTCAGCCACCATGCGAGGATCCCGAATGGCTGGGACCATGAGAGTGCCACACCGTCGGGAACTCGGCCTGTCGGGGGCAGACCATCGTGGGGCAGGCCTCAGGCCTGAGGTGGTGGATACTCGCAGCGCTGTGTACTCCGAGAGTATGTCACTTTTCAGGGTCCGGGGAATTGAGAAACCGGCGCCGCTCCCGATTACGTCATCGGGGAGCGGAGAATCCCGCCCGTGGACTTTCACAACAGCAAACCCGGTGCTGCACCTGGACCCATTTGGCTACCGTTAAGGGGCTAGCACCGCCGTCATGTGGAACACAGTTAATTCCAATGAGAAATGGTGTGGGATTCGCCAACTCTGTGATTGACACTCGGGAGGCTGCCAAGCTGCGGACGCACACGCACACTTCACCCCACCCCCCCACACACACCATCCCAGCCAACAAGATGGCACTGGTTATACTGGAGCGTGCCTATACAGCTGATGGGTCGGCTGGGGTCAGAGGGCACCTAGGGGCGTGGCCTGGGGGGACACCTATACGACCTTTGGCCCTAAGTTCACAGTGGGCTGTCAGCGGCGTGCGCAGCTGCCTGGCTGCCTTGCCGGCTGCGGCAATGGTGTTCCGTGTCCGTCCGCCCTGAGCCCCCAGCCCACCTCTTGGCCACCCTCCGCTTCTCCACCCCCCCCCCCCCCCCCCTCCGGCCCTGGCAGAAGCCCCCCGGCCAATGGGGCAATTGTCAGCAAACTATGGTGATGTTGGGACACTTTCCGTACCCCCTCTCTCTCAGCAGCCATGGGTTTTTCAAAGTACAAGTGAAGCTCGCTGTCGGGACTTCCCCCCCCCATTGGAGGTGGAGAATCGTGGAGAATACCGAGTCAGACCCGCTAACGATATACAAATGGCATTTATAGAACATGCGGAGTGGAACGCATTGACCCATCTGTCGCGGCAAATTGCGATTCGGCGTGAAACCAGCGCTGGCCATGATTTCCGCGTCAGGACCGATTCTCCGCCCAATCGCCTTCCCCGATTTCAACGTCGCCCAACGGGGAATCCTGGCCCATTAATATCGACCTCTCATGGATTTCGGGGCATACAGGGAATGGGAAACCTCCAATGGTGGAGAGATTTGGGAAAAGTAAGTTTGAAAATCACCCGTGTCTCCGGAATATAATATTAGCCACAGGTCTTGTCTGCACTTTAATTGACGTACTGGGTCTGAGCGTCACTGGCTGGGTCTGCATTTATTGCCCATCACTAATTGCCCTTGAAAAGGTGCTACTGAGCTGCATTCCTGAACCACCGCAATACTCAACGTTCGAAGTTGTGATTTTATCGAAAATGGTGCCCCGGAATCAGATTTTGCTGCTCTATCTACTTAATCCTTCCCACAGTGTCCACCTCTTCATTCTGCATTACTCAATTCAAAGGTCCCAAACTGCCCTGTCTTAGTATCAAGTTCTCATTTCCCTGACTGTTTGCGGTGCTGAAGAACAGGATAATAATTAACTCTAATGATGGGGAGCTGGACATTGTTCATTGGGAGCAGCTTGAATTCTTATCCGATTTTCCAATCCTCACTTTCTAAATGTGTATGTTTTTCTAATTAGTCCTGAACTTTGTCCAAACCACTCCTCCCAGTTTCTACATTCCGTTTCCGAAAGGTAGTTTTCCCCAGAGGCCTGGACAGCTCACGGAGACCTGCCACCACTCTCAGACTGATTGAAGAGCACAGTCTGTAGTTCTGCCATGCCTGGGTTTGCTCAGTGTTGAACCTATTCTCCCAGATCCTTTACCCAGCCAAGACTTTACTGAATGAGGCAGCATGCTTGAGGGACCGAATGGCCAGTCCTGCCCCAGGTGGATGTAGCTGTTACAAGAGGGCATAACTATAAGATTCAGGGTGGGAGATATTGGAAGGATGTCCGAGGTAGGTTCTTTACTTAGAGAGTGGTTAGAGTGTGGAATGTTAGAGCCTGCTGTGATAGTGGAGTCGGACACTTTAGGAACTTTCAAGCGGTTATTGGATAGGCACATGGAGCCCACCAGAATGACAGGGAGTGGGATAGCTTGATCTTGGTTTCGGACAATGCTCCGACATCGAGGGCCGAAGGGCCTGTTCTGTGCTATGTTCTATGTTCTCAATGCTCTTTCAGTGTCATTGGAGTTGTCTGTTGTTTGTTCTGTATGTGTAGCCGATGACAATGCTGTTGGTGAGTCAATATTACTGAACATGGTGGTTGGCTCCGGAAACTGCAGCCATTTCTGAACTCTGAGTAATGCTGGTGAAGCATCAGTCCTCCCGCAGTCTGTACCGCATACGATCGTACTGCAACCTCATTTCACACCTTTGCAACGTCTGACCAACCACCATTTGGATGACATATCCTGACGATATCTCCTTTGAGTGGCGGTAATTGTTTTGCATGCCTGTCATTAGGGATTATGTGGAGTTCAATCAGAACGGCGGTCACTTTTTTAGCAAGCGCTGAAGGCAGTGGTCCGGGGAGAAATTATTTTGTTTAAGGCTCGTGGGTATAAGGGAAGGAGGGAGGAACATGACCACCCAGTGAGCGAGATGGTGGAGGTGGACAGGGAATATTCGAGGGTGCCCACCGTGGAGGGATTGGCAAGGAGGGATTTTGCTGCATCCAGGGAAATATTGAAGATCCGGACTGGGTCTGGGGATGTGGTGTCAGAGCCAGGGAAGATAAATGAGGCATTTAGAGAGTATTACCAGGGACTTTATGAGGCAGACCCAGGAGGAGAGGAGGGGGATATGGTGTGGTTTCTGGATGAGCTGGAATTTCCCCAGATGGAGGAAGCAAATAGGCAGGCATTGGAGGAGCCCCTGGGGCTGAGGGAGGTGCTGGAGAGTATGAGGGGTATGAAGTCGGGGAAGGCCCCTGGGCCGGATGGGTACCCGGCAGAATTTTATAAGGAATTTTCGGCGGACCAGGCATCACATCTGTTGGGGGCCTTTAATGAAGCTGGAGAAGGGGAGGGTTGCCGGAGACGATGGTGCAGACAGTCATCACACTGACCCCCCAAAAAAAGGGAAGGATCCGGTGGAATGTGGGTCGTATAGACCCATATCACTATTGAACACGGATGTGAAAGTATTGGCTAAGTTGTTGGCGAGGAGGATGGAGGATTGTGGCCCGGGGGTGGTTGCAGAAGATCAAACAGGTTTTGTGAAGGGCAGGCAGCTGCCAAGTAATATAAGAAGGCTGGTAAATGTGGTGATGAATCCGTTGAGGGCTCTGGGTACCGGAGGTGGTGGTGTCCATGGACGCGGAGGAAGCATTTGATCGGGTGGAGTGGCGGGTACTTGTTTGAAGTTTTGGGAAGATTTGGGTTTGGGCCGAGATTTGTGGCATGGGTACAGTTGCTGTATGTGGCACCAAGGGCGAGGGTGAGGAGGAATGATATGAGCTTACGTAGCTTTGACTTACACAGGGGTACAAGGCAGGGGTGCCCGCTGTCGCCGCTGCTGTTTGTGCTGGCCATAGAGCCATTGGCGATGGCTCTCAGGGGGTCGGCAGAGTGGCAGGGGATAATGAGGGGACAGAGGGAGCATCGGGTGTTGCTCTATGCCGATGACCTCTTGCTGTATGTTTCAGATCCGTTGGAGAGTATGGGAAGGATTATGGGCCTATTGGGGAGGTTTGGGGGGTTCCCGGGATACAAGCTGAATGTCGGGAAAAGCGAGGTATTCCCGGTGAATGAGCTGGCACAGCGGGCTAATTTAGGGGGGGTGCCATTTACGGTAGCGAGGGATAGGTTTAGGTACTTGGGGATTCAGGTAGCGAGGGAATGGACGGAGCCCCATCAGTGGAACTTGACGAAGCTGGTGGAGGAGGCCAGGGAGGATCTTAAGGAGGAGGGAGACACGGCACTTAACGTTGGCGGGGAGGGTCCAAGTGGTGAAAATGAATATTCTGCAGAGATTCTTCTTTATCTTTCAGGCTCTCCCGATCTTTATACCAAAGGCCTTTTTTTGGAAAGTGGACACGATCATCTTTCACTTTGTATGGGTGGGGGAAATGCCGAGGGTGGGGAGGACCCTGCTACAGAGGCAGAGGCAGCAGGGGGGTGGGGGGTTGGCATTGCCGAATCTGCTTCATTATTATTGGGCAGCGAATGTGGACAAGGTGCGGCGGTGGTGGGAAGGAGAAGGGGTAGAGTGGGTTAGGATGGAGGAGGAATCTGCTAAGGGGTCTAGTTTGAGGGCTATGGTGATGGCAGCATTGCCAATGGCTCCGAGTAGGTATTCAGGGAGCCCAGTGGTGCAGTCCACGGTGAAGATATGGAATCAGCTGAGGAGGCATTTTAGGGGGGAAGGGATGTCGGTGCTATCGCTGCTGTGTGAGAATTATGGGTTTGAGCCGGGGTGGGAGGGGGGGGGGAGGGGATGGATAGTGTAGACAGGAGGTGGAGGGAAGTGGGGCTGGTCAAGGTGAGGGATCTGTATTTGGAGGAAGGGTTCGCCAGTCTAGAGGAGCTAAGGGAGAGGGTAGAGCTGCCGAGGGGGAGTGAGTTCAGGTATCTACAGGTTAGGGACTTTGCGTGAAAGGTCAGGAAGGGGTTCCCTAGATTGCCAGGTTACACCCTGCTGGAGCGACTGCTGCTTCCGGATGTGGAAGGGTAGGGAAGAATTGGGGATATATATATATAAGTGGCTGGGGGAACAGGGAGGCGAGTGGGTGGTGAAGATCAAGGAGAAATGGGAAGCGGAGTTGGGAATGGCGATCAGTTGGGGAGTATAGAGTGAGCCACTACAAAGGGTAAACGGGACCTCCTCTTGTGCAAGGATGAGCCTGATACAGTTTAAGGTGGTGCACAGGGTGCATATGACTCGGGCGAGAATAAGAAGTGGGTTCTTGCATGGTAGCAGATGTCATGTGAGAGTACCTTTAAGAAATGGGGGGCTAGAAAATAGCTGTAGTGGATGTACCTTTGAGAAATGGGTGTTTATCAGTGATGTCAGAGTGTGGGTGGAGCTGGGCTGTCTGTCTGCTTTTACATTCGCTTTGGGCTGTCTGCTACAGGATGTGTTTAGTTTTGTTTTAGATTTGGAGAAGCTGCCAATCACAGCAAGATGTGTACAAATCTCTGCAGCTTATGAATGCCCATTTTGGTGATTTCAAAGTGTTCTCAGTAGTGAAGTTAAATCTGATGTTTTTCTGTAAAAAGTGTTCTTTTTATGTTATGGATGTTGCAAGGAAAGATTAAGAGTTACTTAGAGAGTACTGTATTCTTTAGGGATTTATTGGTGTTGATAGTTGTTAAGATATTTACTGTGGGTTTATAAAGTGTTAATTGGTTCCATAGAATAAACATTGTTTTACTTTTAAAAATACTTTTCCATTTCTGCTGCCCCACACCTGTAGAGTGGGCCGTGTGCTCCCCATACCACAATCTATTAAACGTTGTGGGTCAGGTGAACTCCATGATACACTTTGGGGTTCTCTAAACCCTGGCCCATAACATAGATGAGTGTGAGAGGTGTGGGCGGGGGCCAGCGAATCACACGCACATGTTTTGGAGTTGTGAAATATTGGGAAGATTCTGGGTGGGAGTGTTCGCCGTCTTAGCCAGGATAGTGGAGGAGGGAATGGACTCGGTACCTTTGGTGGTGATAATTGGGGTTTCAGAGAAGCCGAAGCTCATGGAGAGGAGGAAGGCCGATGTCGTGGTCTTCGCCTCTCTGATTGCACGGCGACGAAAAAGGGGAATACATTTGTAGAGACTGTATAGCTGATGGGTGAGAAGTATATTTCTGGGTGTTTATGTATTGTAACCTGTTTTAATCCATGTTTGTAATCAAATACATTTTTAAAATGTTACAGAGTAAAGCTCCCTCTACACTGTCCCCATCAAACACTCCCAGGACAGGGACAGCACGGGGTTAGATACAGAGTAAAGCTCCCTCTACACTGTCCCCATCAAACACTCCCAGGACAGGTACAGCAAAGGGTTAGATACAGAGTAAAGCTCCCTCTACACTGTCCCCATCAAACACTCCCAGGACAGGTACAGGAAAGGGTTAGATACAGAGTAAAGCTCCCTCTACACTGTCCCCATCAAACACTCCCAGAACAGGTACAGCACGGGGTTAGATACAGAGTAAAGCTCCCTCCACACTGTCCCCATCAAACACTCCCAGGACAAGTACAGCACAGGGTTAGATACAGAGTAAAGCTCCCTCTACACTGTCCCCATCAAACACTCACAGGACAGGGACAGCACAGGGTTAGATACAGAGTAAAGCTCCCTCTACACTGTCCCCATCAAACACTCCCAGGACAGGTACAGCAAAGGGTTAGATACAGAGTAAAGCTCCCTCTACACTGTCCCCATCAAACACTCCCAGGACAGGTACAGGAAAGGGTTAGATACAGAGTAAAGCTCCCTCTACACTGTCCCCATCAAACACTCCCAGAACAGGTACAGCACGGGGTTAGATACAGAGTAAAGCTCCCTCCACACAGTCCCCATCAAACACTCCCAGGACAAGTACAGCACAGGGTTAGATACAGAGTAAAGCTCCCTCTACACTGTCCCCATCAAACACTCCCAGGACAGGTACAGCACGGAGTCAGATACAGAGTAAAGCTCCCTCTGCACTGTCCCCATCAAACACTCCCAGGACAGGTACAGCCGGGGTTAGATACAGAGTAAAGCTCCCTCTACACTGTCCCCATCAAACACTCCCAGGACAGGTACAGCCGGGGTTAGATACAGAGTAAAGCTCCCTCCACACTGTCCCCATCAAACACTCCTAGGACAAACTATGGTGATGTTGGGACACTTTCCGTACCCCCTCTCTCTCAGCAGCCATGGGTTTTTCAAAGTACAAGTGAAGCTCGCTGTCGGGACTTCCCCCCCCCCCCCATTGGAGGTGGAGAATCGTGGAGAATACCGAGTCAGACCCGCTAACGATATACAAATGGCATTTATAGAACATGCGGAGTGGAACGCATTGACCCATCTGTCGCGGCAAATTGCGATTCGGCGTGAAACCAGCGCTGGCCATGATTTCCGCGTCAGGACCGATTCTCCGCCCAATCGCCTTCCCCAATTTCAACGTCACCCAACGGGGAATCCTGGCCCATTAATATCGACCTCTCATGGATTTCGGGGCATACAGGGAATGGGAAACCTCAAATGGCGGAGAGATTTGGGAAAAGTAAGTTTGAAAATCACCCGTGTCTCCGGAATATAATATTAGCCACAGGTCTTGTCTGCACTTTAATTGACGTACTGGGTCTGAGCGTCACTGGCTGGGTCTGCATTTATTGCCCGTCACTAATTGCCCTTGAAAAGGTGCTACTGAGCTGCATTCCTGAACCACCGCAATACTCAACGTTCGAAGTTGTGATTTTATCGAAAATGGTGCCCCAGAATCAGATTTTGCTGCTCTATCTACTTAATCCTTCCCACAGTGTCCACCTCTTCATTCTGCATTACTCAATTCAAAGGTCCCAAACTGCCCTGTCTTGGTATCAAGTTCTCATTTCCCTGACTGTTTGCGGTGCTGAAGAACAGGATAATAATTAACTCTAATGATGGGGAGCTGGATATTGTTCATTGGGAGCAGCTTGAAGTCTTATCCGATTTTCCAATCCTCACTTTCTAAATGTGTATGTTTTTCTAATTAGTCCTGAACTTTGTCCAAACCACTCCTCCCAGTTTCTACAATCCGTTTCCGAAAGGTAGTTTTCCCCAGAGGCCTGGACAGCTCACGGAGACCTGCCACCACTCTCAGACTGATTGAAGAGCACAGTCTGTAGTTCTGCCATGCCTGGGTTTGCTCAGTGTTGAACCTATTCTCCCTGATCCTTCACCCAGCCAGGACTTTACTGAATGAGGCAGCATGCTTGAGGGACCGAATGGCCAGTCCTGCCCCAGTGGTCAATGTTCTTTTGTTCTCATGCTGAGGCTGCGCATCATAAGTAACGATGGCATTGATTTGCCCATCTATAGTTGCCCGTGAGAAGTGGATGGTGAATCTCACCCTTTAATGTGTTGAACACAAGAAGGTATTTTACACGTTGACATTAAACTATCAGAAGTCCAAAATATCCACAGGAACATAAACCCCCCCCACCTCTCGGATACCAGCACCCTAACACACCCCTCCTTCCTAATTCCCCTCCCCCCCCCAGCTCCTCCATCCCCCGCCCCCCCCCCCCCCCCCCCAACCTCTCGCATACCAGCACCCTAACACACCCCTCCTTCCTAATTCCCCTCCCCCCCCCAGCTCCTCCATCCCCCGCCCCCTCCCCCCACCCCCCAACCTCTCGCATACCAGCACCCTAACACACCCCTCCTTCCTAATTCCCCTCACCCCCCCTCCCCACTGACCCCTCAATCCACCTTGAAGAAATCAATCAACAGTTTCCATCTCACTCAGTGAAGTAAACTACTTTTAAATAGTGCCCTTCTGTAAACCGACTCTATTGAAAGTGCCCGACAGTAAATCGACTCGATTGAAACGCTGCCTTGCAGTAATCAGTCTACTTATAGAATATAGAACTGTACAGGACAGTACAGGCCCTTCGGACCATGATGTTGTGCCGAATTAGTCTGAAAGTAAGATCAAATCAACATACTCCTAATCATTCTCGTCGATTCCATCTGCCTATCCAATAACCGCATGAAAGTTCATAAAGTGTCCAATTCCACTACTTTTGCTGGGAGTGCGTTCTACGCCCCACACTCTCCGAGTAAACAACTTAAATCTGACATCTCCTTTTTCTTCCACCACGAAGCTCTTAGTTATGCCCCCTTATAACAACTTCATCCATCAAAGGAAAAAGTCACTGAACGTCCACTCTATCTATCCCTCTCCTCATCTTATACATCTCAATTAAGTCAGTTCTCATCCTCCTTCGCTCCAATGAGAAAAGCCCTACTTATCTCAACCTTTCCTCAGAAAACCTACGCTCCAATCCAGGCAACATCCTGGTGAATCTACTTTGCACTGTTTTCAATGCTTCCACGTCCTACCTATAATGAGGTGGTCACAACTGCACAGAATACTCCAGATGTCGTCCAACCAAGGTCCTGAACAGTTGCAGCATAGCTCCGTGGCTCTGAAAATCAATCTCCCTTTTAATAAATGCTAACACACAATAGGATTTCTTCACGGCTCGATCCACTTGGGAGGCAACTTTCAGAGGTCTACGGACATGAACTCCGAGATCTCTCTGCTCCCCCTCATTCTTCAGAACCATACCGTTAACCCTGTGATCCGCATCATAACAAAATTAATCACCTCACACTTATCAGGGTTAAACTCCATCTGCCACTTTTCAGACCAACTCTGCATCTATCAATGTCTCTTTGCAGCCTACAACAGCCCTCCACATTATCAACAACTCCACCAATCTTGGTGTCATCATCAAATTTACTAACCCAACCTTCAACTCCATCATGTAGATCATTGATAAAAAACACAAATAGCAGAGGACCCAGCACTGATCCCTGTGGTACACCACTGGTGACTGGGCTCCAGGATGAAAATTTACCATCTACCACCACCCTTTATCTTCTATGTGATAGCCAGTTACTGATCCAATCGGCAAAATGTCCCTATATGCCATGCCTCCTTACTTTTGGGCACACATCATCAAATGCCTTACTAATGTCCATGTATCCGACATCAACTGCTCTACCTTCATCTATGTATTTAGTTACCACCTCAGAGAATACAATCAAACTTGTGAGGCAATACTTACCCCTCACAAATCCGTGCTGACTATCCTGGATTAAGCTGTATCTTTCCAAATGATTATACATCCTATCCCTCTCAGCACGGTGGCACAGTGGTTAGCATTGCTGCCTACTGTGCTGAGGACCCGGGTTCGAATCCCGGCTCTGGGTCACTGTCAATGGGTCAATGAGTTTGCTAATTCTCCCCGTGTTTGCGTGGGTTTCACCCCCACAACTCAAAAGATGTGTGGGCTAGGTGGATTGGCCATACTAAATTGTCCCTTAATTGGAAAAATAATTGGGTATTCTAAAGTTAAGAAAAATAAATAAAATAAATCCTATCCCTCAGGAGCCTTTCCAATAATTTACCTATGACCGAAGTAAGACTATCCGGGCTATAATTCCCAGGGTTATACCGATTCCCTTCCTTGAACTGCAGAGAACTGTAGTGCCGATTGGAAATTAAATACTTCAGGTACCGACAGTGTGCATTTGTGCACATAGGACAACTCGTTCAGCTCCCAGGATGACAAAAGAACCAAAGTGTAAAATGAAGCAGAAACAGGGCGATCGACATCAGCCCAACAATCAGGCAAGAAACAGGCCGAACAAAGAAAACTCAGAGGCATCGATGAAAGAAACAAGGAGGGTAAAGCGAAGCCACGAGACGAAACTGGCATCCAAACCCCCACGGAATCCAAAGACCGTCCAGGCACACACACACTCATATACACAGACACACTCATTCACACACACAGACACACACACTGCCACACTGACACACACACTTACACACATACACTTTCACACATATATGCTCTCTCACAAACAGACACACACTCACTCGTGCACACTTACACATGCACCTTCACACACATTGACGCAGACAGACACACACAAACTGGCATACACTCACACACACATACTCTCGCACACACTCACACAGACAAACACTCGCACACATTCTCATTTACACTCACATATACTAATAGATACTCAGTGTGTGTGCGCCTGTATGTGTGAGTCTGTGAATGAGTGTCTGTGTGTGTGTATGTGAGTATGTGAGAGTTTATGTCAGTGCGCGTGTGTCTATGTGTGTGCTTGTGTGATTGTCTGAGCGTGTGTGTCGATGTGAGCGTGTGTGAGTGTCTGTGTGTGTCTGTGTCATGTTTGAATGGCTGAGCAGGCTCGATGGGCCAAATGGCCTCCAGTTGCTGTCATGTTCTTTTAAGTTTGAAATACATATGCACGTGTGCGCACGCATGCACACGTCCAAACACGCACAGAAACACTCACACGCACACAAAAATGCTCAAACACAAACACTTACACACACATACAAACATAAACAAACACACACACAAATACACACAACCACAGAGACAGACACACACAAACACATATACATATACATACAAGAAAACTCACACACGCACAAACATCTACATACACAAACATACACACGCGGGCATACACACAAACACTTGTATGTGCACAGGCACGCACACACACACACAGACGCATCACACACTAACAAGCTCTCACAAGCTCACACACAGACAAGCAAACACACTCACACATGCCCAAACACTCAAACGTTTGCCACTTTATTATTAAACCACAAGCTGCAAGTCCGTTTCTTGTATTGACCAAATGACCACACAACCAGTATCAACTAAGATAACCTTGAATTGGCTTCTGGCTGACCGGATCTGTGCGGGTAGATAAGGATAGGAGATGGGGGGTCCTAGGGGAAGGGGGGTCCTAGTCTTTACTGTTCCAAATATTATGGTCCAGGCTTTAGAGAACCCCAAAGTGTATCCTGGTGTTCACCTGACCCACAACGTTTAATAGAATATGGAATGGGGAGCACACGACCCACTCTACAGGTGTGGTACAGCAGAAATGGAAAAGTATTTTTAAAGCAAATCAATGTTTATTCTATGAACTCAAGTTAACCTGTTTAAAACATACAGTCAACATCTTAGCAACCATCAATTCAAATACAATCCCCGAAGGATACAACACAATCTAATCCTTAATAACTTCCCAAATAACATCCAGAAGACAGAAGAAACACCTTTAAACAGAAGCACATCAGGTTTACATTCACTACTGAGAACATTTATAATTCTGAATTCACCAAATGATCGAGAGATAGTCTTTTAATGGCAATGAGATCTGCTGTGTCTGGCTTCAGCTCCAATACTGAAAATGAAACTAAAACACACCCTGAAGCAAACAGCCTGAAACAAAAGTAAAAAGCTGTCAGACAGCTCAGCTCCACCCACTCTCTGACGTCACAGCAGCAATATGAGCTGCCAAACATTTCTTAAAGCGACATTCACATGACAACTCCCCCGAGAAAAAAAACCCATCAACTTCAAGATGGTTTCATTTGTCACCTTGTCACTATTCGTTTAACAAATGCACAGGGGAAATATGCTTTTACATTTCAAAAAAACAACACACGCAAACAGGTATAATAATATAGTCCTTTTTGGTTTTTGTTGTTCTTCCTCCAACTTAAACTGCTTCCACGCATCACATGTGTGACAAAGCATCGGCTCTCACATTTTTGCGTCCTGCCACATGTACTATTTATAAATGAAAAGGTTGTAACAATAGACTTCAGTGAAAAGGCCTTGCATTCTTATTCCGGAATTGCTCCAAAAGCGCCAACGGATTGAGATCAGTATAAAAACTGTGTCAGACGGATTGCTGGTCATATAAATGTGAAAATGTTGCAAAACAGTACCAAACTCAAAGTCTCCTTCTCAATCATGGAATACATTTTCTTGTGAGAATTCAATTCCTTTGAAAACTAAACAATATCCACTCTCGCCCTCCGTCATTGTCTTGTAGACGCAAGGCGCCCACATCACTAGCATCAACAGCCAGTTTGAATGATTTAGTATAGTTTGGGTGGCTAACAGAGGAGCAGTGATTAACATAGCCTTCAGGCCGTCAAATGCCTGTTGACCATCCGCTGTCCATTGAAATTTATTACGGTCCTTGAGCAAGTCCATCAGTGGAGCGACCACACTGCTAAAATTGGTAACACATTTCCGGTAATATACAAACGTACGAAGAAATTGCATTATTTCCTGCTGTGTCGAGGGTATCGGGAACTACGAAAAACCTTTGTTTTTACATCCCGTGGGACGATTCGACCCTGTCCGATTGTATGGCCAAGGAAAGTGACTTGGGCCTTTCCAAATTTAGCTTTGATTAGGTTTATCACCAAACCCGCCTCCTGAAGTCGATCGAATAACTCCATCAGATGTTTTAAATGTTCTTTCCATGTCTGGATGAAAATTACCAGATAGTCAATGTATACCGCACAATTGCGTAATCCTGAATCAACATTGTGAGTTAACCGTTGAAATGTGGCTGGGGCGTTTTTCATGCCAAATGGCATAACTCTGAATTGGTGTATACCATTGTTATGCGGAGCGGCATTTTCTGAACACCAAAATGTATCATGGAGTTCAACCAACCTCTCCCTTTAATATATTGTTGTTTTTGAATCACACGGCTTGGTTTCCAGGTGAGGTATTACAGTTATGGACACGTGGGTTTTTAAACACAAAACAATGTTTATTCCATGAATTCAACTTACCCTTTTAAAATAAACATTGGATCATTTGCCATCCCTTACTTCAAAGTTAACCACGAAAATAATACAATAAATAATGCCTCAAAATGTTTCTTCAAAACTCCAAAAGACTTAACACCTTTAAAAAGAAACACAGCAGGTTAAATACATTACTATTATGAGTTTAAATCACCCAAATGATTCAGAGATAGTCTTTTATGGCAGAGATCACAGCAGATCCAGCTCACTGCAAACACAGACACACCCATGCTCTTTTCCTCTAAACTGGCTTTTCCTTTCAAACAGCTCACAGCAAACCAGTCAGGCACTTTTCAGCTGCTCTCTCTCAAACTGAAACTAAAAAATCCCAAAAAGCAGAAGAGAGCTGAACTCAGCTATCCCCATCCTGTGACATCACTTCAATAATATGCACCATTTCTTAAAGATACATTGCTTAAACATGCATTTCTTAAAGGTACTCTCACATGACACCGCCCCCCAAGAAAAAAAGAAACCATCAACTTCAAAATGGTTCCACTTTTCACTTTTGCACCATCCACGATGAAATGTACACAGTAAATATACTTCTTCATTTCACAAAAAAACAACACACGCCAACAAGCATAATAATAAAGTCCTAAAGGGTGAATCCCTCCTCCGACCCCCGCAAAGCAGCGCGGTCGCACAGTGGTTAGCACAATCGTTTCACGGCTCCAGGGTACCAGGTTCGATTCCCGGCTTGGGTCACTGTCTGTGCGGAGTCTGCAGGTTCTCCCCGTGTCTGCGTGGGTTTCCTCCGGGTGCTCCGGTTTCCTCCCACAGTCCAAAGACGTGCAGGTTAGGTGGATTGGCCATGATAAATTGCCCTTGGTGACTAAAAATGGCTCGGAGGGGTTATTGGGTTACAGGGATAGGGTGGAAGTGAGGGCTTAAGTGGGTCGGTGCAGACTCGATGGGCCGAATGGCATCCTTCTACACTGTATGTTCTATTTAAGAATCACTCGACGAGGAGGCATCACCCTCCGCAGGGCCACGGCCCAGTCCTCACCTCCCCTACCCAACCCCTCCCATTTACACAATGGGTGAGATTCTCCCAACGGGAGACTAAGTGCCGTTGCCGGATGCGCGGTTGCCGTCCTCCCTGCGGGCGCCCCGGGGTGATATCGGATTGATCTTGCGGGGCGGCGGAGGAAAGGAGGTCCTCCTTCGGAGAGGTCGGCCCGCCGATCGGTGGGCACCAAACCCGGGCCAGACCCCTTTTGAGGCCCCTCCGGTGCTGGATCCCCCTTCCCCCCCTTACAGGCCACCCCGCCCCCAGCGTTCCCGCGCTGTTCCCGCCGGCAGCGACCAGGTGTGGACGGCGCCGGCGGGAACCCGTCGTATTGGGCAGGCCGCTCGGCCCGTCCGGGCTGGAGAATCGCCGCTCACCCGTTACAAACGATTCTCCGAGCGGCCAGCCGTGAATCTCGCCGGTTTGGGGGGGGGGGGGAGAATTGCCTGCGGGTGCCGGGGCGGCGTGGCGATACTCGCCCGGTCGCCCCGACGATTCTCCAACCCGGCGTCGGTGGGGGGGGGGGGGGAGGGGAGAATTGCGCCCATAATCCCCTCCACTGGAGTGACCTTCCTTGTGGTGTTCTTTATGATCCTTGTTATCAGGGTGGATGTTGTGGCTTCACAAAGCCCACAGAAGCTCAGTTCATTAACAAAGATTACATTTATTTACACTACTTATTAAAGCTCGACCACTTACTCCGAGAGTAAAGAACAATCTCCACCCTACTAACGCTGGTCTTACACTCTGGGCTGGATTCTCCCCCAGCCAGCGGGGCGGGGGGTCCCGGCGGGATGGGGGGTCCCGGCGGGGCGGGGGGTCCCGGCGGGGCGGGGGGTCCCAGCGGGGCGGGGGGTCCCAGCAGGGCGGGGGGTCCCAGCGGGGCGGGGGTCCCGGCGGGGCGGGGGGTCCCGGCGGGGCGGGGGGTCCCAGCGGGGCAGGGGGGTCCCAGCGGGGCGGGGGGGTCCCAGCGGGGCGGGGGGTCTCAGCGGGGCGGGGGGGTCCAAGCGGGGTGGGGGGTCCCAGCGGGGCGGGGGTTCCCAGCGGGGGGGGGGTCCCGGCGGGGCGGGGGGTCCCGGCGGGGCGGGGGGGTCACAGCGGGGCGGGGGGTCCCAGCGGGGCGGGGGGTCCCGGTGAGGCGGGAGGTCCTGGCGGGCGGGGGGGTCCCAGCGGGGCGGGGGGTCCCAGCGGGGCGGGGGGTCCCAGCGGGGCGGAGTTCCCAGCGGGGCGGGGGGGTCCCAGCGCGGCGGGGGTCCCAGCGGGGCGGGGGGTCTCAGCGGGGCGGGGGTGTCCCAGCGGGGTGGGGGGTCCCTGCGGGGAGGGGGGTCCCGGCGGGGCGGGGGGTCCCGGTGAGGCGGGGTGTCCCGGCGGGGCAGGGGGTCCCAACAGGGCGGGGGGTCCCAGCGGGGCGGGGGGTCTCAGCGGGGCGGGGGGGTCCCAGCGGGGTGGGGGGTCCCAGCAGGGCGGGGGGTCCCGGCGCGGCGGGGGGTCCCGGCGGGGCGGGGGGTCCCGGTGAGGCGGGGGGTCCCGGCGGGGCAGGGGGTCCCAGCGGGGCGGGGGGTCCCGGCGGGGGGGGGGGCCCCCGGCGGGGCGGGGGGTCCCGGCGGGGCGGGGGGTCCCGGCGGGGCGGGGGTCCCAGCGGGGCGGGGTGTCCCGGCGGGGCGGGGGGGGTCCCAGTGGGGCGGGGTGTCACAGGGAGGGGGGGCTCCCGGCGGGCGGGGGTCCCAGCGGGGCGGGCGTCCCAGCGGGGCGGGGGGGTCCCGGCGGGGCGGGGGGTCCCGGCGGGGCGGGGGGGGGTCCCGGTGGGGCGGGGGGGTCCCGGCGGGGCGGGGGGGTCCCAGCGGGGCGGGGGGTCCCAGCGGGGCGGGGGATCCCGGCGGGGCGGGGGGGTCCCAGCGGGGCAGGGGTCCCAGCGGGGTGGGGGGGCCCAGCGGGATGGGGGGGTCCCAGCGGGGCGGGGGGTCCCAGCGGGATGGAGTGGAGTGATCCACTCCGGCGTCGGGCCTCCCCAAAGGTGCGGAAGTCCCGGCACCTTTAGGGGCCAAGCCCTAACATTGAGGGGCTAGGCCCGCGCCGGAGTGGTTGGCGCTCTGCCGGCCGGCATGGACGGCCTTTGGCACCCCCCCAGCCGTGGCATAAGGGATTTCGCCGGCCGGCGGAATTCCGCGCATGCGCCGGAGAATCAGCGGCTACTGACGTCATCCCCGATCACGCGCAGGGGAGGGGGTCACTTCCGCGTCGGCCATGGTGTAGGCTATGACCAACGTGGAAGGAAAAGAGTGCACCCACGGCACAGGCCCGCCCGCCGATCAGTGGGCCCCGATCACGGGCCAGACCACCATGGGGGCCACCCCCCGGGGCCAGATCGCCCCCCCCCCCCACTCCCGTGGGACCTCGGAGCCCGCCCGAGCCGCCAGTCCCGCCGGTAAGGGAGGTGGTTTGATTCACCCCGGCGGGATCGGCATTACAGCAGCAGGACTTCGGCCCATCACGGGCGAAAATCCGGTGCCTGGAGAATTCGGCGGCCAGCAGGGGCAGGATTTGCGCCGGCCCCCAGCGATTCTCCGACCTGGCGGGGGGTCGCTGAATCCAGCCCTCTGTCTATACCTGGACTGTACTCTCTATCGTTGCTCGCTCGAGCTCTCAACTCTCACCTTCTACCAGAAATCTGTGAGTCAGTGCTTCATATCGTTCTGCATCTACTTCCATCTAGTGGTTATTTATGATATGACATTAACCCTATGCATTCAGGGGCGGCACGGTGGCACAGTGATTAGCATTGCTGCCTACGGCGCTGAGGACCCGGGTTCGATTCCCGGCCCTGGGTCACTGTCTGTGAGGAGTTTGCACGTTGTCCCTGTGTCTGCGTGGGTTTCACCCCCACAACCCAAAGATGTGCAGGTTAGGTGGATTGGCCACGTTAAATTGCCCCTTAATTGGAAAAAATGAATTGGATATTCTAAATTAAAAAAAAAAAACCCTATGCATTCTGAATACTCCCATAATGTCACATCCCCCTTTCTTTGAGAAATAAAATGGTTGAAATCCTTCCTAACATTTTTTTACGTACATATTTGAAAATGCTGTTATACTTTTCATGCTTTAATGTTATTTTGCATATCATAATTTCACTTTCAGAGTTACAGTCCTTGTTGTTTCTACAAATTCAGTCTATTAGGTGGTTTCCTTTTGATCTTTATCAACAGGGGGCTTGAGTTTAAGAGCCGCGGGGTTATGCTGCAACTATACAGGACCTGGTGAGACCACATTTGGAGTGTTGCGTGCAGTTCTGGTCACCTCATTATAGGAAGGATATGGAAGCATTGGAAAGGGTGCAAAGGAGATTTACCAGGGTGCTGCCTGGTTTGGAGGGTAGGTCTAATGAGGAAAGGTTGAGGGAGCTAGGGCTTCTGTCTTCGGAGCGGAGAAGGATGAGGGGCAACTTAATAGCGATTTCTAAGATGATGACGAGGATAGATAGAGTGGACGTTCAGAGACTATTTCCTCAGGTGGATGTAGCTGTTACAAGGGGGCATAACTATAAGATTCAGGTTGGGAGATACAGGAGGGATGTCCGAGGTAGGTTCTTTACTCAGAGAGTGGTTAGAGTGTGGAATGGACTGCCTGCTGTGATAGTGGGAGTCGGACACTTTAGGAACTTTCAAGCGGTTATTGGATAGGCCCATGGAGCCCACCAGAATGACAGGGAGTGGGATAGCTTGATCTTGGTTTCGGACAATGCTCCGAATTCGAGGGCCGAAGGGCCTGTTCTGTGCTATGTTCTATGTTCTCAATGCTCTTTCAGTGTCATTGGAGTTGTCTGTTGTTTGTTCTGTATGTGTAGCCGATGACAATGCTGTTGGTGAGTCAATATTACTGAACATGGTGGTTGGCTCCGGAAACTGCAGCCATTTCTGAACTCTGAGTAATGCTGGTGAAGCATCAGTCCTGCCGCAGTCTGTACCGCATACGATCGTACTGCAACCTCATTTCACACCTTTGCAACGTCTGACCAACCACCATTTGGATGACATATCCTGACGATATCTCCTTCTTTGAGTGGTGGTAATTGTTTTGCATGCCTGTCATTAGGGATTATGTGGAGTTCAATCAGAACGGCGGTCACTTTTTTAGCAAGCGCTGAAGCCAGTGGTCCGGGGAGAAATTATTTTGTTTAAGGCTCGTGGGTATAAGGGAAGGAGGGAGGAACATGACCACCCAGTGAGCGAGATGGTGGAGGTGGACAGGGAATATTCGAGGGTGCCCACCGTGGAGGGATTGGCAAGGAGGGATTTTGCTGCATCCAGGGAAATATTGAAGATCCGGACTGGGTCTGGGGATGTGGTGTCAGAGCCAGGGAAGATAAATGAGGCATTTAGAGAGTATTACCAGGGATTTTATGAGGCTGACCCAGGAGGAGAGGAGGGGGATATGGTGTGGTTTCTGGATGAGCTGGAATTTCCCCAGGTGGAGGAAGCAAATAGGCAGGCATTGGAGGAGCCCCTGGGGCTGAGGGAGGTGCTGGAGAGTATGAGGGGTATGAAGTCGGGGAAGGCCCCTGGGCCGGATGGGTACCCGGCAGAATTTTATAAGGAATTTTCGGCGGACCAGGCATCACATCTGTTGGGGGCGTTTAATGAAGCTGGAGAAGGGGAGGGTTGCCGGAGACGATGGTGCAGACAGTCATCACACTAACCCTTCAAAAAAAGGGAAGGATCCGGTGGAATGTGGGTTGTATAGACCCATATCTCTATTGAACACGGATGTGAAAGTATTGGCTAAGTTGTTGGCGAGGAGGATGGAGGATTGTGGCCCGGGGGTGGTTGCAGAAGATCAAACAGGCTTCGTGAAGGGCAGGCAGCTGCCAAGTAATATAAGACGGCTGGTAAATGTGGTGATGAATCCGTTGAGGGCTCTGGGTACCCGAGGTGGTGGTGTCCATGGACGCGGAGGAAGCATTTGATCGGGTGGAGTGGCGGGTACTTGTTTGAAGTTTTCGGAAGGTTTGGATTTGGGCTGAGATTTGTGGCATGGGTGCAGTTGCTGTATGTGGCACCAAGGGCGAGGGTGAGGATGAATGATATGAGCTTACGTAGCTTTGACTTACACAGGGGTACGAGGCAGGGGTGCCCGCTGTCGCCGCTGCTGTTTGCGCTGGCCATAGAACCATTGGCGATGGCTCTCAGGGGGTCGGCAGAGTGGCAGGGGATAATGAGGGGACAGAGGGAGCATTGGGTGTTGCTCTATGCCGATGACCTCTTGCTGTATGTTTCAGATCCGTTGGAGAGTATGGGAAGGATTATGGGCCTGTTGGGGAGGTTTGGAGGGTTCCCGGGATACAAGCTGAATGTCGGAAAAAGCGAGGTATTCCCGGTGAATGAGCTGGCACAGCGGGCTAATTTAGGGGGGGTGCCATTTACGGTAGCGAAGGATAGGTTTAGGTACTTGGGGATTCAGGTAGCGAGGGAATGGACGGAGCCCCATCAGTGGAACTTGACGAAGCTGGTGGAGGAGGCCAGGGAGGATCTTAAGGAGGTGGGAGACACGGCACTTAACGTTGGCGGGGAGGGTCCAAGTGGTGAAAATGAATATTCTGCAGAGATTCTTCTTTATCTTTCAGGCTCTCCCGATCTTTATACCAAAGGCCTTTTTTTGGAAAGTGGACACGATCATCTTTCACTTTGTATGGGTGGGGGAAATGCCGAGGGTGGGGAGGACCCTGCTACAGAGGCAGAGGCAGCAGGGGGGTGGGGGGTTGGCATTGCCGAATCTGCTTCATTATTATTGGGCAGCGAATGTGGACAAGGTGCGGCGGTGGTGGGAAGGAGAAGGGGTAGAGTGGGTTAGGATGGAGGAGGAATCTGCTAAGGGGTCTAGTTTGAGGGCTATGGTGATGGCAGCATTGCCAATGGCTCCGAGTAGGTATTCAGGGAGCCCAGCGGTGCAGTCCACGGTGAAGATATGGAATCAGCTGAGGAGGCATTTTAGGGGGGAAGGGATGTCGGTGCTATCGCTGCTGTGTGAGAATTATGGGTTTGAGCCGGGGTGGGGGGGGGGGGGGGGAGGGGATGGATAGTGTAGACAGGAGGTGGAGGGAAGTGGGGCTGGTCAAGGTGAGGGATCTGTATTTGGAGGAAGGGTTCGCCAGTCTAGAGGAGCTAAGGGAGAGGGTAGAGCTGCCGAGGGGGAGTGAGTTCAGGTATCTACAGGTTAGGGACTTTGCGTGAAAGGTCTGGAAGGGGTTCCCTAGATTGCCGGGATACACCCTGCTGGAGCGACTGCTGATTCCGGATGTGGAAGGGTAGGGATGAATTGGGGATATATATATAAGTGGCTGGAGGAGCAGGGAGGCGAGCGCGTGGTGAAGGTCAAAGAGAAATGGGAAGCGGAGTTGGGAATGGCGATCAGTTGGGGAGTATGGAGTGAGCCACTACAAAGGGTAAACGGGACTTCCTCTTGTGCAAGGATGAGCCTGATACAGTTTAAGGTGGTGCACAGGGTGCATATGACTCGGGCGAGAATAAGAAGTGGGTTCTTGCATGGTAGCAGATGTCATGTGAGAGTACCTTTAAGAAATGGGGGGCTAGAAAATAGCTGTAGTGGATGTACCTTTGAGAAATGGGTGTTTATCAGTGATGTCAGAGTGTGGGTGGAGCTGGGCTGTCCGTCTGCTTTTACATTCGCTTTGGGCTGTCTGCCACAGGATGTGTTTAGTTTTGTTTTAGATTTGGAGAAGCTGCCAATCACAGCAAGATGTGTACAAATCTCTGCAGCTTATAAATGCCCATTTTGGTGATTTCAAAGTGTTCTCAGTAGTGAAGTTAAATCTGATGTTTTTCTGTAAAAAGTGTTCTTTTTATCTTATGGATGTTGCAAGGAAAGATTAAGAGTTACTTAGAGAGTACTGTATTCTTTAGGGATTTATTGGTGTTGATAGTTGTTAAGATGTTTACTGTGGGTTTATAAAGTGTTAATTGGTTCCATAGAATAAACATTGTTTTACTTTTAAAAATACTTTTCCATTTCTGCTGTCCCACACCTGTAGAGTGGGCTGTGTGCTCCCCATAACCACAATCTAGTAAAAGTTGTGGGTCAGGTGAACTCCATGATACACTTTGGGGTTCTGTAAACACTGGCCCATAACATAGATGAGTGTGAGAGGTGTGGGCGGGGGCCAGCGAATCACACGCACATGTTTTGGAGTTGTGAAATATTGGGAAGATTCTGGGTGGGAGTGTTCGCCCTCTTAGCCAGGATAGTGGAGGAGGGAGTGGACTTGGTACCTTTGGTGGTGATAATTGGGGTTTCAGAGAAGCCGGAGCTCATGGAGAGGAGGAAGGCCGATGTCATGGTCTTCGCCTCTCTGATTGCACGGCGACGCAAAAGGGGAATAAATTTGTGCAGACTGTATAGCTGATGGGTGAGAAGTATGTTTCTGGGTGTTTATGTGTTGTAACCTGTTTTAATCCATGTTTGTAATCAAATACATTTTTAAAATGTTACAGAGTAAAGCTCCCTCTACACTGTCCCCATCAAACACTCCCAGGACAGGGACAGCACGGTGTTAGATAGAGTAAAGCTCCCTCCACACTGTTCCCATCAAACACTCCCAGGACAGGTACAGCACGGGGTTAGATACAGAGTAAAGCTCCCTCCACACTGTCCCCATCAAACACTCCCAGGACAGGTACAGCACGGGGTTAGATACAGAGTAAAGCTCCCTCTACACTGTCCCATCAAACACTCCCAGGACAGGTACAGCACGGGGTTAGATACAGAGTAAAGCTCCCTCTACACTGTCCCCATCAAACACTCCCAGGACAGGTACAGCACGGGGTTAGATACAGAGTAAAGCTCCCCCTACACTGTCCCCATCAAACAGTCCCAGGACAGGTACAGCACGGGGTTAGATACAGAGTAAAGCTCCCTCTACACTGTCCCCATCAAACACTCCCAGGACAGGTACAGCACGGGGTTAGATACAGAGTAAAGCTCCCTCCACACTGTCCCCATCAAACACTCCCAGGACAAACTATGGTGATGTTGGGACACTTTCCGTACCCCCTCTCTCTCAGCAGCCATGGGTTTTTCAAAGTACAAGTGAAGCTCGCTGTCGGGACTTCCCCCCCCCCCCCCCCCCCCCATTGGAGGTGGAGAATCGTGGAGAATACCGAGTCAGACCCGCTAACGATATACAAACGGCATTTATAGAACATGCGGAGTGGAACGCATTGACCCATCTGTCGCGGCAAATTGCGATTCGGCGTGAAACCAGCGCTGGCCATGATTTCGGCGTCAGAACCGATTCTTCGCCCAATCGCCTTCCCCGATTTCAAAGTCGCCCAACGGGGAATCCTGGCCCATTAATATCGACCTCTCATGGATTTCGGGGCATACAGGGAATGGGAAACCTCAAATGGCGGAGAGATTTGGGAAAAGTAAGTTTGAAAATCACCCGTGTCTCCGGAATATAATATTAGCCACAGGTCTTGTCTGCACTTTAATTGACGTACTGGGTCTGAGCGTCACTGGCTGGGTCTGCATTTATTGCCCGTCACTAATTGCCCTTGAAAAGGTGCTACTGAGCTGCATTCTTGAACCACCGCAATACTCAACGTTCGAAGTTGTGATTTTATCGAAAATGGTGCCCCAGAATCAGATTTTGCTGCTCTATCTACTTAATCCTTCCCACGGTGTCCACCTCTTCATTCTGCGTTACTCAATTCAAAGGTCCCAAACTGCCCTGTCTTAGTATCAAGTTCTCATTTCCCTGACTGTTTGCGGTGCTGAAGAACAGGATAATAATTAACTCTAATGATGGGGAGCTGGACATTGTTCATTGGGAGCAGCTTGAAGTCTTATCCGATTTTCCAATCCTCACTTTCTAAATGTGTATGTTTTTCTAATTAGTCCTGAACTTTGTCCAAACCACTCCTCCCAGTTTCTACAATCCGTTTCCGAAAGGTAGTTTTCCCCAGAGGCCTGGACAGCTCACGGAGACCTGCCACCACTCTCACTGATTGAAGAGCACAGTCTGTAGTTCTGCCATGCCTGGGTTTGCTCAGTGTTGAACCTATTCTCCCAGATCCTTTACCCAGCCAAGACTTTACTGAATGAGGCAGCATGCTTGAGGGACCGAATGGCCAGTCCTGCCCCAGTGGTCAATGTTCTTTTGTTCTCATGCTGAGGATGCGCATCATAAGTAAGGATGGCATTGATTTGCCCATCTATAGTTGCCCGTGAGAAGTGGATGGTGAATCTCACCCTTTAATGTGTTGAACACAAGAAGGTATTTTACATGTTGACATTAAACTATCAGAAGTCCAAAATATCCACAGGAACATAAACCCCCCCAACCTCTCGCATACCAGCACCCTAACACGCCCCTCCTTCCTAATTCCCCTCCCCCCCAGCTCCTCCCTCCCCCGCCCCCTCCTCCCACCCCCCCAACCTCTCGCATACCAGCACCCTAACACGCCCCTCCTTCCTAATTCCCCTCCCCCAGCTTCTCCCTCCCCCGCCCCCTCCTCCCACCCCCCCAACCTCTCGCATACCAGCACCCTAACATGCCCCTCCTTCCTAATTCCCCTCCCCCAGCTACTCCGACCCCCGCAAAGCAGCACAGTCGCACAGTGGTTAGCACAGTTGATTCACAGCTCCAGGGTCCCAGGTTCGATTCCCCGCTTGGGTCACTGTCTGTGCGGAGTCTGCAGGTTCTCCCCGTGTGTGCGTGGGTTTCTTCCGGGTGCTCCGGTTTCCTCCCACAGTCCAAAGACGTGCAGGTTAGGTGGATTGGCCGTGATAAATTGCCCTTAGTGACTAAAAATAGTTAGGAGGGGTTATTGGGTTACGGGGATAGGGTGGAAGTGAGGGCTTAAGTGGGTCGGTGCAGACTCGATGGGCCGAATGGCCTCCTTCTACACTGTATGTTCTATGTAAGAATCACTCGACGAGGAGGCATCACCCTCCGCAGGGCCACGGCCCAGTCCTCACCTCCCCTACCCAACCCCTCCCATTTACACAATGGCCGAGATTCTCCCAACGGGAGACTAAGTGCCGACGCCGGAGTGAAAACCGGAATGTTTCATTCCGGCGTCAGAGGCCACTCCTCGCCCTCTATTCTCCCGCCCCCGGGGGGTAGGAGCGGCGCCGCACCATTTACGCGTGCCGGGCCTTGGCGCCGCGTAAATGACATCACCCGCGCATACGCGGTTACCGTCCTCCCTGCGGGCGCCCCGGAGTGATATCGGATGGATCTTGCGGGGTGGCGGAGGAAAGGAGGTCCTCCTTCGGAGAGGCCGGCCCGCCGATCGGTGGGCACCGATCGTGGGCCAGACCCCTTTTGAGGCCCCTCCGGTGCTGGATCCCCCTTCCCCCCCCTCACAGGCCCCCCCCCCCCCCCCCCCCCCCAGCGTTCCAGCGCTGTTCCCACCGGCAGCGACCAGGTGTGGACGGCGCCGGCGGGAACCCGTCGTATTGGGCAGGCCGCTCGGCCCATCCGGGCTGGAGAATCGCCGCTCGCCCGTTGCAAACAGCGAGCGGCGATTCTCCGAGCAGCCAGCCGTGAATCTCGCCGCGCCGGTTTGGGGGGGAGGGGGGGGGGGGGGGGAGAATTGCCTGCGGGTGCCGGGGTGGCGTGGCGGACTCGCCCGGTGCCCCGACGATTCTCCAACCCGGCGTGGGGGGGGAGGGGAGAATTGCGCCCATAATCCCCTCCACTGGAGTGACCTTCCTTGTGGTGTTCTTTATGATCCTTGTTACCAGGGTGGACGTTGTGGCTTCACAAAGCCCACAGAAGCTCAGTTCATTAACAAAGATTACATTTATTTACGCTACCTATTAAAGCTCGACCACTTACTCCGAGAGTAAAGAACAATCTACAATCTACACCCTACTAACGCTGGTCTTACACTCTGGGCTGGATTCTCCCCCAGCCAGCGGGGCGGGGGGTCCCAGCGGGGCGGGGGGTTCCAGCAGGGCGGGGGGTCCCAGCGGGGCGGGGGGTCCTAGCGGGGCGGGGGGGGTCCCAGCAGGGCGGGGGGGGTCCCAGCGGGGTGGGGGGTCCCAGCGGGGCGGGGGGTCGCAGTGGGGCGGGGGGGGGTCCCAGCGGGGAGGGGGGTCGCAGCGGGGCGGGGTGTCCCAGCGGGGCGGGGGGGGTCCCAGCGGGGCGGGGGGTCGCAGCGGGGCGGGGGGTCCCGGCGGGCGGGGGGTCCCAGCGGGGTGGGGGGGTCCCAGCGGGGCGGGGGGGCGTCCCAGCGGGGCGGGGGGGTCCCAGCGGGGCGGGGGGTGTCCCAGCGGGGCGGGGGGTCCAGGCGGGGCGGGGGGTCCCGGCGGGCGGGGGGTCCTGGCGGGCGGGGGGTCCGAGCGGGCGGGGGGTCCCAGCGGGGCGGGGGGTCCCAGCGGGGCGGGGGTCCCAGCGGGGCGGGGGGTCCCGGCGTGTGGAGGGTCCCAGCGGGGCGGGGGTCCCGGCGGGTGGGGGATCCCGGCGGGGCGGGGGGTCCCAGCGGGGCAGGGGGCCCTGGCGGGGCGGGGGTCCCAGCGGGATGGAGTGGCGTGATCCACTCCGGCATTGGGCCTCCCCAAAGGTGCGGAAGTCCCGGCACCTTTAGGGGCCAAGCCCTAACATTGAGGGGCTAGGCCTGCGCCGGAGTGGTTGGCGCTCTGCCGCTGGCGTGGATGGCCTTTGGCACCCCGCCATCCGTGGCATAAGGGATTGCGCCGGCCGGCAGAACTCCGCGCATGCGCCGGGGAGGGGGTCACTTCCGCGTCAGCCATCATGTAGGCTATGGCCAACGTGGAAGGAAAAGAGTGCCCCCGCGGCACAGGCCCGCCCGCCGATCGGTGGGCCCCGATCATGGGCCAGACCACCATGGGGCCACCCCCCGGGGCCAGATCGCCCCCCCCCCCTCTCCCGTGGGACCTCGGAGCCCGCCCGCACCGCCAGTCCCGCCGGTAATGGAGGTGGTTTGATTCACCCCGGCGGGACTGGCATTATAGCAGCAGGACTTCGGCCCATCGCGGGCCGCAGAATCACCGGGGAGGGGCCCGCCAATCGGCGCGGTGCGATTCCCGTCCCAGCCGAATATCCAGTGCCTGGAGAATTCGGCGGCCGGCGGGGGCGGGATTCGCGCCGGCCCCCAGCGATTCTCCGACCCGGCGGGGGGTCGGTGAATCCAGCCCTTTATCTATACCTGGTCTGTACTCTCTATCATTGCTCGCTCTAGCTCTCAACTCTCACCTTCTACCAGAAATCTGTGAGTCAGTGCTTCATATCGTTCTGCATCTACTTCCATCTAGCGGTTATTTATGATATGACATTAACCCTATGCATTCTGAATACTCCCATAATGTCACATCCCCCTTTCTTTGAGATATAAAATGGTTGAAATCCTTTCTAACTTTTTTTACGGACATATTTGAGAATGCTGTTATACATTTCAGGCTTTAATGTTATTTTGCATATCATAATTTCACTTTCAGAGTTACAGTCCTTTGTGTTTCTACAAATTCAGTCTATTAGGTGGTTTCCTTTTGATCTTTATCAACAGGGGGCTTGAGTTTAAGAGCCGCGGGGTTATGCTGCAACTATACAGGACCTGGTGAGACCACATTTGGAGTCTTGCGTGCAGTTCTGGTCACCTCATTATAGGAAGGATGTGGAAGCATTGGAAAGGGTGCAAAGGAGATTTACCAGGGTGCTGCCTGGTTTGGAGGGTAGGTCTAATGAGGAAAGGTTGAGGGAGCTAGGGCTTTTCTCTTCGGAGCGGAGAAGGATGAGGGGCAACTTAATAGCGATTTCTAAGATGATGACGAGGATAGATAGAGTGGACGTTCAGAGACTATTTCCTCAGGTGGATGTAGCTGTTACAAGGGGGCATAACTATAAGATTCAGGGTGGGAGATACAGGAGGGATGTCCGAGGTAGGTTCTTTACTCAGAGAGTGGTTAGAGTGTGGAATGGACTGCCTGCTGTGATAGTGGGAGTCGGACACTTTAGGAACTTTCAAGCGGTTATTGGATAGGCCCATGGAGCCCACCAGAATGACAGGGAGTGGGATAGCTTGATCTTGGTTTCGGACAATGCTCCGACATCGAGGGCCGAAGGGCCTGTTCTGTGCTCTGTTCTATGTTCTCAATGCTCTTTCAGTGTCATTGGAGTTGTCTGTTGTTTGTTCTGTATGTGTAGCCGATGACAATGCTGTTGGTGAGTCAATATTACTGAACATGGTGGTTGGCTCCGGAAACTGCAGCCATTTCTGAACTCTGAGTAATGCTGGTGAAGCATCAGTCCTGCCGCAGTCTGTACCGCATACGATCGTACTGTAACCTCATTTCACACCTTTGCAACGTCTGACCAACCACCATTTGGATGACATATCCTGACGATATCTCCTTCTTTGAGTGGCGGTAATTGTTTTGCATGCCTGTCATTAGGGATTATGTGGAGTTCAATCAGAACGGCGGTCACTTTTTTAGCAAGCGCTGAAGGCAGTGGTCCGGGGAGAAATTATTTTGTTTAAGGCTCGTGGGTATAAGGGAAGGAGGGAGGAACATGACCGTCTCGTGAGCGAGATGGTGGAGGTGGACAGGGAATATTCGAGGGTGCCCACCGTGGAGGGATTGGCAAGGAGGGATTTTGCTGCATCCAGGGAAATATTGAAGATCCGGACTGGTTCTGGGGATGTGGTGTCAGAGCCAGGGAAGATAAATGAGGCATTTAGAGAGTATTACCAGGGACTTTATGAGGCAGACCCAGGAGGAGAGGAGGGGGATATGGTGTGGTTTCTGGATGAGCTGGAATTTCCCCAGGTGGAGGAAGCAAAGAGGCAGGAGTTGGAGGAGCCCCTGGGGCTGAGGGAGGTGCTGGAGAGTATGAGGGGTATGAAGTCGGGGAAGGCCCCTGGGCCGGATGGGTACCCGGCAGAATTTTATAAGGAATTTTCGGCGGACCAGGCATCACATCTGTTGGGGGCGTTTAATGAAGCTGGAGAAGGGGAGGGTTGCCGGAGACGATGAAGCAGGCAGTCATCGCACTAACCCCCCCAAAAAAGGGAAGGGTCCGGTGGAATGTGGGTTGTATAGACCCATATCACTATTGAACACAGATGTGAAAGTATTGGCTTAGTTGTTGGCGAGGAGGATGGAGGATTGTGGCCCGGGGGTGGTTGCAGAAGATTAAACAGGCTTCGTGAAGGGCAGGCAGCTGCCGAGTAATATAAGACGGCTGGTAAATTTGGTGTTGAATCCGTTGAGGGCTCTGGGTACCGGAGGTGGTGGTGTCCATGGACGCGGAGGAAGCATTTGATCGGGTGGAGTGTCGGGTACTTGTTTGAAGTTTTCGGAAGGTTTGGATTTGGCTGAGATTTGTGGCATGGGTGCGGTTGCTGTATGTGTCACCAAGGGCGAGGGTGAGGATGAATAATATGAGCTCACGAAGCTTTGACTTACACAGGGGTACGAGGCAGGGGTGCCCGCTGTCGCCGCTGCTGTTTGCGCTGACCACAGGGCCATTGGCGATGGCTCTCAGGGGGTCGGCAGAGTGGCAGGAGATAATGAGGGGACAGAGGGAGCGTCGGGTGTCGCTCTATGCCGATGACCTCTTGCTGTATGTTTCGGATCCGTTGGAGAGTATGGGAAGGATTATGGGCCTGTTGGGGAGGTTTGGAGGTTTCCCGGGATACAAGCTGAATTTAGGGAAAAGCGAAATATTCCCGGTGAATGAGCTGGCACAGCGGGCTAATTTAAGGGGAATGCCCTTTACAGTAGCGAGGGATAGGTTTAGGTATTTGGGGATTCAGGTAGTGAGGGAATGGACGGGGCTCCATCAGTGGAACTTAACAAAGCTGGTGGAGGAGGCCAGGGAGGATCTTAAGAGGTGGGATACACGGCACTTAACGTTGGCGGGGAGGGTCCAAGTGGTGAAAATGAAGATTCTGCCGAGGCTCTTGTTTATCTTTCAGGCTCTCCCGATCTTTATACCAAAGGCCTTTTTTTGGAAAGTGGACATGATCATCTCGGACTTTGTATGGGCAGGGGCGATGCCGAGGGTGGGGAGGACCCTGCTACAGAGGCAAAGGCAGCAGGGGGTGTGGGGGGGGGGGGGGGGGGGTGATTTGGCATTGCCAATCTCGCTTCATTATTATTGGGCGGAGAATGTGGACAAGGTGCGGCGGTGGTGGGAAGGAGAAGGGGTAGAGTGGGTTAGGATGGAGGAGGAATCTTGTAAGGGGTCTAGTTTGAGGGCTATGGTGACGGCAGCATTGCCAATGGCTCCGAGTAGGTATTCAAGGTGGTGCAGTCCACGGTGAAGATATGGAATCAGTTGAGGAGACATTTTAGAGTTGGTGCTAACGGCGCTGTGTGAGAATTAAAGGTTTGAGGACGGTGGGGGATGGATAGTGTATACAGGAGGTGGAGGGAAGTGGGGCTGCTCAAGGTGAGGGATCTGTATTTGGAGGAAGGAATCGCCAGTCTGGAGGAGCTAAGGGGGAGGGTAGAGCTGCCGAGGGGGAGTGAGTTCAGGTATCTACAGGTTAGTGACTTTGCATGAAAGGTTTGGAAGGGGTTCCCTAGATTGCCAGGATACACCCTGCTGGAGCGACCTGCTTCCGGGTGTGGAAGGGGAGGGAAGAATTGGGGATATATATAAGTGGCTGGGGGAGCAGGGAGGCGAGTGGGTGGTGAAGATTAAGGACAAATGGGAAGCGGAGTTGGGAATGGCGATCAGTTGGGGAGTATGGAGTGAGCCACTACAAAGGGTAAATGGGACCTACTCTTGTGCAAGGATGAGCCTGATACAGTTTAAGGTGGTGCACAGGGTGCATATGACTCGGGCGAGAATAAGAAGTGGGTTCTTTCAGGGTAGCAGATGTCATGTGAGAGTACCTTTAAGAAATGATGGTTTAGAAAATAGCTGTAGCGGATGTACCTTTAAGAAATGGGTGTTTATCAGTGATGTCAGAGTGTGGGTGGAGCTGGGCTGTCCGTCTGCTTTTACATTCGCTTTGGGCTGTCTGCTACAGGATGTGTTTAGTTTTGTTTTAGGTTTGGAGAAGCTTCAATCACAGCAAGGTGTGTACAAATCTCTGCAGCTTATGCAGTAGTGAAGTTAAACCTGATGTCTTTCTGTAAAAAGTGTTCTTTTTATGTTATGGATGTTGCAAGGAAAGATTAAGAGTTACTTAGAGAGTACTGTATTCTTTGGGGATTTATTGGTGTTGATAGTTGTTAAGATATTTACTGTGGGTTTATAAAGTGTTAATTGGTTTCATAGAATAAACATTATTTTACTTTAAAAAATACTTTTCCATTTCTGCTGCCCCACACCTGTAGAGTGGGCTGTGTGCTCCACATAACCACAATCTAGTAAAAGTTGTGGGTCAGGTAAACTCCATGATACACTTTGGGGTTCTCTAAACCCTGGCCCATAACACAGATGAGTGTGAGAGGTGTGGGCGGGGGCCAGCGAATCACACGCACATGTTTTGGAGTTGTGAAATATTGGGAAGATTCTGGGTGGGAGTGTTCGCCGTCTTAGCCAGGATAGTGGAGGAGGGAATGGACTCGGTACCTTTGGTGGTGATAATTGGGGTTTCAGAGAAGCCGGAGCTCATGGAGAGGAGAAGGCCGATGTCATGGTCTTCATCTCTCTGATTGCACGGCGACGCAAAAGGGGAATAAATTTGTACAGACTGTATATCTGATGGGTGAGAATTATGTTTCTGGGTGTTTTTGTGTTGTAACCTGTTTTAATCCATGTTTGTAATCAAATACATTTTTAAAATGTTACAGAGCAAAGCTCCCTCTACACTGTCCCCATGAAACACTCCCAGGACAGGTACAGCACGGGGTTAGATACAGAGTAAAGCTCCCTCAACACTGTCCCCATGAAACACTCCCAGGACAGGTACAGCATGGGGTTAGATACAGAGTAAAGCACCCTCCACACTGTCCCCATCAAACACTCCCAGGACAGGTACAGCACGGGGTTAGTTACAGAGTAAAGCTCCCGCTACACTGTCCCCATCAAACACTCCCAGGACAGGTACAGCACGGGGTTAGATACAGAGAAAAGCTCCCTCTACACTTTCCCCATCAAACACTCCCAGGACAGGTACAGCACGGGGTTAGATACAGAGTAAAGCTCCCTCTACACTGTCCCCATCAAACACGGGGTTAGATACAGAGAAAAGCTCCTTCTACACTTTCCCCATCAAACACTCCCAGGACAGGTACAGCACGGAGTTAGATACAGAGTAAAGCTCCCTCCACACTGTCCCCATCAAACACACCCAGGACAGGTAGAGCACGGGGTTAGATGCAGAGAAAAGCTCCCTCTACACTGTCCCCATCAAACACTCCCAGGACAGCTACAGCACGGGGTTAGATACAGAGTAAAGCTCCCTCTACACTGTCCCCATCAAACACTCCCAGGACAGGTACAGCACGGAGTTAGATACAGAGTAAAGCTCCCTCTACACTGTCCCCATCAAACACTCCCAGGACAGGTAGAGCACGGGGTTAGATACAGAGTAAAGCTCCCTCTACACTGTCCCCATCAAACACTCCCAGGACAGGTACAGCACGGGGTTACATACAGAGTAAAGCTCCCTCTACACTGTCCCCATCAAACACTCCCAGGACAGGTACAGCACGGGGTTAGATACAGAGTAAAGCTCCCTCTACACTGTCCCCATCAAACACTCCCAGGACAGGTACAGCACGGGGTTAGATACAGAGTAAAGCTCCCTCTACACTGTCCCCATCAAACACTCCCAGGACAGGTACAGCACGGGGTTAGATACAGAGTAACGCTCCCTCTTCACTGTCCCCATCAAACACTCCCAGGACAGGTACAGCACAGGGTTAGATACAGAGTAAAGCTCCCTCCACACTGTCCCCAACAAACACTCCCAGGACAGGTACTGCACAGGGTTAGATACAGAGTAAAGCTCCCTCTACACTATCCTTATCAAACACTCCCAGGACAGGTACAGCACGGGGTTAGATACAGAGTAAATCTCCCTCTTCACTGTCCCCATCAAACACTCCCAGGACAGGTACAGCACGGGGTTAGATACAGAGTAAAGCTCCCTCTACACTGTCCCCATCAAACTGTCCCAGGTCAGTGTGGAGTCCTGCTTTAGGTGTCTGCAAGTTGGAATTTAAACCGCAGACTAACTTGGCAGTCTAAGAATATAATATTAAATCTATCCAAAGGTAAGAATCTTAAGTCGTGTAATATTGCCCATTCATGAGTTAAGTGGCAGGTTACCAAGCAGTGGCTGTGTCTCAGGTCAAAATTCACTGTTGGAGAGCTGGATGGTGGGTGTTAAAGCCTCTGCGGGTATAACGAGTTTCAATGTTTCTCCTTTTGTTTTGGACCAGGCTAAGTGAACAGGTGACCTAATGGCCCCTGCTGTCCTTGATCGTACAGTGTCCTCGCAATGAGATTTGGGATTCAACCTGATTGAGGCTTACGCTGTTGTCCTGTAACTGCTGTCGGAAGCTTCCAGAAATTATTCTTCAGCAATGTGAAACGTACAGCTCGATGGGAATTTGCCATTGAAAATTAACATCAATTTAATTGAGTAATACTGATTGAAAAGTTAAAAACTGTGGAAGGTATGAACTGCAAAAGAGAAATTTAAATCCAGACAAATTGTCAGTGCATTAACAACTTTGACCAAAGGGATTTAGAATCAGAGAGGTTTAGTAACTCTTTCAGGGAGCAGGGGGTAAACTTTAATGGTGAGTTGCCTCCCTCATACTCACGGGCTGCAGACTGGGGAAAGTGTAATTAAACTCGTTCATAAAACCGATACCCTGATTGGAGATTGCTAGAACTCAGATTTTGTATCCTCTACAGCAGAGACCAGAGGATACAATCACCTGTTCTTCCCGACTATCCTGGGTGGGATTTTCCGTTCTCCGGAGAATTTCATAATTGGCGATCGGGCGGAGAATCCCTTTTGATGATGGAATCGGGGGCGGGACCTGGTTTCGGACACTCCGCCCCCTCCGAAACGGCGTCATCGAGGATCGCAGCGCACACCATTGGGGCAGCCTCAGGACGTCACCTGAAGGCCCTCCCCCGATGTTCCGCTCCCGATGGGCCGAGTTCCCGATGGCACAGTTGAGTCATGGTCTCTGCGGTCAGGGACCCGGTGTGACGGGTGAGGACTGTGTCCTGCACAGCCACAGGTGGCCAGGAGCCATGTTGCTGGTTGGGGAAGGGGTGGGGCTTCGGCGAGGGCTGGGGGGAGACTGGTGTGGGTGTAGCAAGCGGGTGGCAATGGGGTATCCAGGTGGACACTATCTGGCAGGTCAGGTCCCCGCATGGCCAGCGCCATGTTGTACTGTGCCACCGCTGCAGGTCACCGACTTGCGCATGCGCAGCCACGGACCCGGCAATCGTCCGGTCGGTATTGTCGTGGAGTCCTGCGTTTTACACGGCGCAGATGCTGGCTCCTAACCGGATCGGTGCCAGGGCAGCACCAATTTCTCCCACGTAAAACGCCACGGCTCTTGCGGACATCGCCTCCAAATCGGAGAATCCCATACATTTACCACAGAACATGTGAGACAGGATTCTCCGTCCCCAGTGACGCCGGAATCACAGAGCACGATCGAGCGGAGAATTGCCTTGACGGAATGCCATGCTCCGGGGCCTCGAATGCAGCGTGAAGGCGTTCTACACCGCACGTGAACGCCGTTGGCGTATCGTTATCTGGGTATTCTCTGGGACCTCCCGTGATTCACCGTCTCCGACAGGAGGAACTACCGACTGCGAGGTTCACTTGTGGTTTTAAAAGTCGGGGAAGGAGGTGCCATGGCTGTTGTGGGAGAGCGAGGGGGTCGGTCATGTTACCATATGGGTGGCCGTGGACTGGCAGCCCAGCCACTGGCAGGGTTGGCTCGGGACCGAGGCCGGGCGGAGTAGCGGGGTTGACCAGGGGATGGGCCGCGGGGTTGGGGCACCTTCCGTGGTACTGGGGTGCCCTGTCACGGACTGTCATTGCTGCAGCCTGCTGCTCAACCCATTGAACACCCACGTTGCCCATCCAAGGGGGAAGGCCACAGTTGCCTCTACCCTCTCCCATGTCCACACTCCCTGCACCTAACCCCCCCCCCCCCCCACTCCACTCCACACCTACAACCCTTTGCGTGACTCCATCACACGCTCCCATCAAACCCTTGGGGTTGCGGAGGTGGGGACGGTGTGGTGTGGGGTGAGGGTGGAGAGGGAAGGGGTACTGGGGCGATGTGCAGTGGCTCACCTGGGGGGGCTCCTGACACGGGCCCACCTCCAACAGCTGCTCCTCCCCACCTACCTCCCCCCCACCTCCAGCACCCCTCTGCAGCCCAGCCCAGCCCGTCCCTCACACCCTCCTGACAGGGCACCAAGGCAGCTTGGAACATCTGTGAACAGCTGTTTATTGTGAAGAGGTGAACATTCCGATAGGTTTGTGCCCTAACCCCTAAGGCTATCCTGTCTGCTGCACCATTGCCAACTTAGGGCAGCATAGTGGTTAGCACAGTTGCTTCACAGCTCCAGGGTCCCAGGTTCCATTCCCGGCTCTGGGTCACTCTCTGTGCGGAGTCTGCACATCCTCCCCGTGTGTGCGTGGGTTTCCTCCGGGTGCTCCGGTTTCCTCTCACAGTCCAAAGATGTGCAGGTTAGGTGGATTGGCCATGATAAATTGCCCTTAGTGTTGGGTGGTGTTACTGGGTTACGGGGATAGGGTGGAGGAGTTGACCTCGGGTAGGATGCTCTTTCCAAGAGCCGGTGCAGACTCGATGGGCCGAATGGCCTCCTTCTGCACTGTAAATTCTATGATTCTTAACTGATGTTTAATTTCTGGCCTCAGGGTCCCTAACGGTCCGTCAAGGTGGTCCCTCAGGTGTATCAGGCATGGAGGCAGCCTGGGGCTGTTCCTACCCTGTGGCCTGCTTCCCTTTGGTAACCGTCCCTGGATGGGCCCGCCAGTCTCTCGAGTGTTTCAGGTGGCGTGGTGCCAACCTGTTCTGCCCGCCACCCATGCGCCAGGGATGGGGGGGTGACGAGGGGAGTCCAAGGCACTGTAGTGTTGCGGCACCTCACCTGCGTGGGTCACTGGCACGGACCCCAACACCTCCTCCTCCCTCAGGGTGCCGAATGGCCCCTGATGTACCGCCGCACGTGGGCACCAGATAGTGTCCCAGGAGCCTCTTCACTAACACCACCCAACCAAGGTGAGTGTCTCTGGGAGGGGCTGTGCTGGAAAGCTGGCGTCATCCACGGTCTGGTGCCCCGGCGAGTCGCGGGCTCGCGGTGAGTGGCTCAGATCGCATCAGGCCCGGCCTCATCGCTAGTCGGGCTCTGGGGTTGTGGCCGGGGTGGGGAGTGGGGAGGGGGGGGGGGCACCAGAAGGTCCTGCCTCGTCGCCAGGTGATCCTTAAAGATACAAGACGTGATGCTTGATTGGGTTGTGGGTTGGGGTGGTGGAGGGGTGATGGGGTGGGGGATGTAGGGAGGTGGTGGGGTGGGGGGGGTGGAGTGGTGTGGGGGGGTGGTGTGGGGGTGAGGTGGGGGGTGGGGGGGTGGTGGAGTGGTGTGGGGGGGTGGGGTGGGGGTGGGGGGGTGGTGGAGTGGTGTGGGGGGGGGTGGGGTGGTGTGGGGTATGGTGGGGTGGTGGAGTGGTGTGGGGTGGTGGAGTGGTGTGGGGGGGTGGAGTGGTGTGGGGGATGGTGGGGTGGTGGAGTGGTGTGGGGGGGTGGGGTGGTGTGGGGGATGGTGTGCAGGTGGTGGAGGGGTGTGGGGGGTGGTGGCTTGGTGTGGGGGGGTGGGGTGGTGTGGGGTATGGTGGAGTGGTGTGGGGTGGTGGAGTGGTGTGGGGGGGTGGAGTGGTGTGGGGGATGGTGGGGTGGTGGAGTGGTGTGGGGGGGTGGGGTGGTGTGGGGGATGGTATGCAGGTGGTGGAGTGGTGTGGGGGTGTGGGGGGTGGTGGCTTGGTGTGGGGGGGTGGGGGGGTGGCGCGGTGTAGGGGGGTGGGGAGTGGTGTGGGGTGGTGGAGTGGTGTGGGGGGGTGGAGTGGTGTGGGGGATGGTGGGGTGGTGGAGTGGTGTGGGGGGGTGGGGTGGTGTGGGGGATGGTGTGCAGGTGGTGGAGTGGTGTGGGGGTGTGGGGGGTGGTGGCTTGGTGTGGGGGGGTGGGGGGGTGGCGCGGTGTAGGGGGGTGGTGGAGTGGTGTGGGGTGGTGGAGTGGTGTGGGGGGGTGGAGTGGTGTGGGGGATGGTGGGGTGGTGGAGTGGTGTGGGGGGGTGGGGTGGTGTGGGGGATGGTGTGCAGGTGGTGGAGTGGTGTGGGGGTGTGGGGGGTGGTGGCTTGGTGAGGGGGGGTGGGGGGGTGGCGCGGTGTAGGGGGGTGGGGAGTGGTGTGGGGGATGGTGTGGGGGGGTGGAGTGGTGTGGGGGGGTGGGGTGGGGGGTGGGGGGGTGGTGGAGTGGTGTGGGGGGGTGGGGTGGTGTGGGGTATGGTGGGGTGGTGGAGTGGTGTGGGGGGGTGGAGTGGTGTGGGGGATGGTGGGGTGGTGGAGTGGTGTGGGGGGGTGGGGTGGTGTGGGGGATGGTGCGCAGGTGGTGGAGTGGTGTGGGGGTGTGGGGGGTGGTGGCTTGGTGTGGGGGGGTGGGGGGGTGGCGCGGTGCAGGGGGGTGGGGAGTGGTGGGGGGGTGGTGTGGGGGATGGTGTGGGGGGGTGGAGAGGGGGGTGGTGGAGTGGGGGGGTGGTGGAGGGGTGTGGGGGGGTGGTGTGGGGGGTGGTGGAGTGGGGGGGGTGGTGGGGTGGGGTGGTGTGGGGGATGGTGTGGGGGGTGGTGTGGTGTAGGAGAGGTGGGGGGGGTGGGGTGGTGTGGGGTGGGGGAGGTGGGGGGGTGGTGGGGTGGTGTGGGGTGGGGTGGTGTGGGGGGATGGAGTGGTGTGGAGGATGGTGTGGGGGGGTGGTGGAGTGGTGTGGGGGGTGGTGGAGTGGTGTGGGTGGGTGGTGGAGTGGTGTGAGTGGGTGGTGGGGTGTGGGTGGGTGGTGGGGTGTGGGGGATGGTGGGGGGTGGTGTGGGGGGGTGGTGGAGTGGTGTGGGGGGGGCTGGGGGGGGTATGGGGGGGGTAGTGTGTGGGGGGGGGGGTCCTACACCCCATAAGGACGCCACAACTCAGCGGGGGCTCCCTTGATTTCCCGATGCTGCCCTCCACCTTGTTGACTGCCTGCTCTCCGAGCCCACCGACCAGGTTCAATGCCCGCTTGCTCCACGATGCCGAGGGGCCGCAGGTCTGACGACCCCGTCCAGTCTTCTCTCTCCCCCTGCCTTGTCCGAGGGGGGGGGGGAAACAGAAAATGCACAGTGTTCGGCAGTCGGACACGAGCAGGTGGCAGAGCACCCGGCCATGGCTGGTGTATGGGTGCTGGCTCACTGTGCAGGGTGGGGTGTGAGCAGACTACCGGAATGGGGGATTTGGTCGACCACTGGGTATCGGGGGAGGGGGGGGGGGGGGGTACGGATGTGTGAGACAAGAGTTGGTGCCAGGGGCATAGTGCTGGTCGTGCAGCTGTTTCTGGGACTGCTGGCCGGTCCACATGCTGGAGCCCACGGCACACACAGCATCCCCCAACTGCGCCCAGGCCCGATGTACGGCGGTGGGTGGCAGCCCCCTTCCTGCCTTGGGAAACAGGGTGCTGCACGGCATCCAGCAGGGGCTGGAGCTCTCTATCTGCAAACTGCGGTCTCGCTCTTCGAGCTTCCATCTTGTCAGCTGGAATAATTGCGTGTGGCGTTAGGAGACTGTGATAAAGCCATTGTCTGTTCTGTGTTTCCTTATTCATTCCTGTCCTGGCTGCCTTGAATCTACAATCTTCTTGTTAGCTGCTGCAAACCGAAACACCCCTGGTCTAATGGACTAGCCCAGGACTTACCTCTCGGTTCTGTGGCAGAGCGCACGATGTCTTGGTAAGCAGCCAATCAGGAAGGCTGAAATTCTAAGCCATCCCCTGTTGTGGTTTGCGATTGGTGGAGCCATTGAGAATCCTCATGAAGAGAGGTGGGTCATGGGAACATTGTCTTGAGTTGAAGGGGTTCAGTTTGGAGGCAGTTGGAAAGCACACTCTCTTTCTGCCCTCTCTCTCTCTCTCTCTGCCAGACGTGTAAAGACACTCTGATTTAAAAGACAGACAGGAATCACAACAGCAAAGGAAACCTCGAGAGTGAAAGTTTGCAAGCAATTTCCCGTCAGGTCTGTGATTTTTTAAATTCTCTGTCTGAATGGCTGGGAAGAACCCAAACTGAGAACGTTCTTCAGTGTTTCTGCTCAAGGATCAGGTGAAAGGAAAAATCCTCAGGTGCAAAGTACCAGCAATATCTCAGAGAGATAGCGCTCCATCTGGTGGTCGAAGGTCAGCATTGCATTAACCTGAATACCTCCTGCGGATAGCTCCGTCTGGTGGTCAGAGGTCAGATTTGCACCAATCTCAATCTCTGATAGCACGGTAGCATAGTGGTTAGCACAAATGCTTCCCTGAACAGGCGCCGGAATGTGGCGACTAGGGGCTTTTCACAGTAACTCCATTTGAGCCCTACTCGTGACAATAAGCGATTTTCATTTCATTTCATACAGAGCAGAAGGAGGCCATTCGACCCACCAGGTCTGCACCGACCCACTTAAGCCCTCACTTCCACCCTATTCCCGTAACTCAATAACCCCTCCTAACCTTTTTGGACACTCAGGGCAATTTAGCATGGCCAATCCACCTAACCTGCACGACTTTGAACTGTGGGAGGAAACCGGAGCACCCGGAGGAAACCCACACAGACACGGGGAGAACGTGCAGACTCCGCACAGACAGTGACCCAAGTTGGGAATTGAACCTGGGACCCTGGAGCTGTGAAGCCACAGTGCTAACCACTGTGCTACTGTGCTGCCTGAATTTGCACGGAAAAGGTTCTCCCGGATGGAACTTATAAGGCAAAGGCCAGGCTTGTGGTAAGGGGATTTGAAGAAAACCTAGAAGATCAGGATTTAAGGGTAGATTCACCTTCAGCAGGAAAGGTTATTTTAAAGATCTTCGTGGCTCTATTAGCCACAAAGGCATGGGAATGCAAATCTATAGATATAAAAGCTGCCTTTTTGCAGGGGCATCAGCTCCAAAGAGACATTTTTCTCCGTCCTTTGAAAGAGGCAGCTAACACAGAAGGGGTACTCTGGAAGTTGAACAAATGTGTATGTGGAGTGAATGATGCATCTAGAGTCTGGTACTTTTCAGTAAGGTCAGTCTTGTTAAAGTTAGGCTGTTGCCAGTTGAAAGCAGATCCTGCAATGTTTTACTGGCATTATTTTTTTTTTTTTTTTTTTTTTTATAAATTTAGAGTACCCAATTAATTTTTTCCAATTAAGGGGCAATTTAGCGTGTTCAATCCACCTACCTTGCACATCTTTGGGTTGTGGGGGCGAAACCCACGCAAACACGGGGAGAATGTGCAAACTCCACACGGACAGTGACCCAGAGCCGGGATCGAACCTGGGACCTCAGCGCCGTGAGACTGCAGTGCTAACCTACTGAGCCACCGTGCTGCCCATTTACTGGCATTATAAAGGAAATCTTTCTGGCATCTTTATGATGCATGTCGATGATTTTTTGTGGGGTGGGACTAGTGATTTTGAAGCTATTGTAATCTCTGGTTTGAGAAAAGTATTCAGGGTTGGAAGTCAGGCTTCCGGTGCATTTAAATATATTGGACTGGAAATCGGACAGACTAAGTTAGGGGCAACTTTGTGTCAGCAATCTTACTTGGAAAGCATCAGTCCAATAGCAATTAGTCGTGGCCGGGTTTCACAAAAAGACGCAATGGTTTTGAAGATGGAAAAAGAGCAATTGCGAAGTTTAATTGGGCAGCTGGATTGGTTAGGTAGACAGACTAGACCGGACGTGAGTTTTGATGTCTTAGAGTTGAATACAAAAATGAATGATCCCAAAGTGGAAGACATAATAAGAGCAAATAAAGCGTTGGCCAAACTAAAAATGCAGGTTTGTGTTTTGAAGTTCCCGGTTTTAGGTGACCTTAGGCAAATTAAACTCGTAGCTTACAGTGATGCGTCCGATGCAAATTTATGTGATGGGGCTTCAAGCGCAGGAGGTTTTATAATTTTCCTTTTGGGGAACAATGGTAAATGTTGCCCTCTTGTGTGGGAAACAAAGAAAACAAGGAGAGGGTCAAAAGCACTTTGGCTGCTGAGACGTTAAGCCTTGTAGAGGCGGGGGATATGGCCTTTTATATATCTCAGATATTGACAGAAATATTGGGATTAGGGGATTTGGGAAATATACCTATTGACTGTCACATTGACAATAAACCCGTATGGGAAAATGTGCACTCTAACAAAAAGTGTAAATGAGAAAAGATGAAGAATAGACATCGTAAGTTTGAAGCAGATGTTGGACAGAGGGGAAATAGCAAAAATTAAATGGGTCGACACCTAGCTATCAACTGTCAGACTGTTTTACGAAAAGAGGGGCGAGTACACAGAAACTTTTGGATATTATTAATGAAGGGCGCCTGTTTCTGTGACTGTTTCAAAAAAAAGGGGGAGTAAATTGCGTGTGGTTTTGAGTTTCTTGTATTTTTGTTTTTCCGGGGGAAACTAACATTTACAAAATTATTTATTTCTGCAAGGAAGGGGAGACTGTTAAGGGATGGGTTGAGAGACATTCCAATCAGTTGTCCCATTTATGTTAAGTATCCAATAATTGACACTGATATGTAAAAGGGTCACAGGTGGCTCTTGTGGCATGTGATGTGGTGATAGTTTTGTACAGAGTGTGTTCAAGGAAAATAAAGGTGTTTGTGAAAAGGAGAAGAACTCTTGACTCTTCACTCAACAGCAGCCAGCAGCTAACACCTGCCCGGGATCTCACAGACCTCGGTGCACAGGTGTATCCGCGGATCACAGGGAGTGGCCCATCTCCGTCTGGGATTGTGCCACATCACGCTGCGCCTGTACCACCATCCTGAGGGTCTGTGCCACGCCGGCTAGTGACTGGGCCGCCTCCCTCTAGGACTGGTCCCTCTGGGACTGGGCCACCTCCTTCTGGGACTGGGCTACCTCCTTCTGGGACTGGGCCACCTCCTTCTGGGACTGGGCCACCTCCCTCTGGGACTAAGCCGCCTCCTTCTGGGACTGGGCCACCTCCCTCTGGGACTGGGCCACCTCCCTCTGGGACTGGGCCGCCTCCCTCTGGGACTGGGCCACCTCCTTCTGGGACTGGGCCACCTCCTTCTGGACTGGGCCACCTCCCTCTGGGACTGAGCCACCTCCCTCTGGGACTGAGCCACCTCCCTCTGGGACTGGGCCACCTCCCTCTGGGACTGAGCCACCTCCCTCTGGGACTGAGCCACTTCCCCCTGGGACTGGGCCACCTCCCTCTGGGACTGGGCCACCTCCCTCTGGGACTGAGCCGCCGCCTTCTGGGACTGGGCCACCTCCCTCTGGGACTGGGCCTCCCTCTGGGACTGGGCCTCCCTCTGGGACAGGGCCACCTCCCTCTGGGACTGGACCTCCCTCTGGGACTGGGCCCTCTGGGACTGGGCCTCCCTCTGGGATTGGGCCACCCTCTGGGACTGGGCCGCCTCCCTCTGGGACTGGGCCTCCCTCTGGGACTGGGTCCCCTCCCTCTGGGACTGGGTCCCCTCCCTCTGGGACTGGGTCCCCTCCCTCTGGGACTGGGCCTCCCTCTGGGACTGGGTCCCCTCCCTCTGGGACTGGGCCTCCCTCTGGGACTGGGCCTCCCTCTGGGACTGGGTCCCCTCCCTCTGGGACTGGGCCTCCCTCTGGGACTGGGCCTCCCTCTGGGACTGGGTCCCCTCCCTCTGGGACTGGGTCCCCTCCCTCTGGGACTGGGCCTCCCTCTGGGACTGGGTCCCCTCCCTCTGGGACTGGGCCTCCCTCTGGGACTGGGCCTCCCTCTGGGACTGGGTCCCCTCCCTCTGGGACTGGGCCTCCCTCTGGGACTGGGCCTCCCTCTGGGACTGGGTCCCCTCCCTCTGGGACTGGGCCGCCCTCTGGGACTGGGCCACCCTCTGGGACTGGGTCCCCTCCCTCTGGGACTGGGCCACCCTCTGGGACTGGGTCCCCTCCCTCTGGGATTGGACCGCCTCCCTCTGGGACTGGGCCTCCCTCTGGGAGTGGGTCACCTCCCTCTGGGACTGGGTCACCTCCCTCTGGGACTGGGTCACCTCCCTCTGGGACTGGGTCACCTCCCTCTGGGACTGGGCCTCCCTCTGGGACTGGGCCTCCCTCTGGCACTGGGCCTCCCTCTGGGACTGGGCTTCCCTCTGGGACTGGGCCGCTTCCCTCTGGGACTGGGCCTCCCTCTGGGACTGGGCCTCCCTCTGGGACTGGGCTTCCCTCTGGGACTGGGCCGCCTCCCTCTGGGACTGGGCCTCCCTCTGGGACTGGGCCTCCCTCTGGGACTGGGCCTCCCTCTGGGACTGGGCCTCCCTCTGGGACTGGGCCTCCCTCTGGGACTGGGTCCCCTCCCTCTGGGACTGGGCCGCTTCCCTCTGGGTCTGCGAACGCCGGCCTCCGCCTAGGAAATGCCGCCAACGTTCCCAGCCACGGCCCGCTGTGACTGGGCCAGACTGCGGAGCGCCGCTGCGATGTCCAGGTGGCTCTGGGACATGGCTGCCTGTGAGAGGGCAGCGCTGTCCTGAGTCTCGGGCAGAGGGCTGGTGTTTGGGCTGCTCTCCCCGTCAGTGCTCGGCCCTCTGGGAGGCACCGGCCCTGGCACTGGCTGGGAGGGGGGGCTCCCGATGGACCCACCCATCTCCCGCAGGTCCTGCAAGAGACAAGACGGCATGTATGGTTAGACCGTGGAGGGGTGGGGGTGTTGGAGGTGGAGGTGTGGGGAGGGTCATGGGCAACCGCAACTCAGCAGGGTCTCACAACCCATGACCCCACTCCACCCCGGTGACCTCCCTTTCCTCTGGGCCACCGGCCACGCTCAGTGCCCTCTGCTCGGGCACGGTGAGGGGACGCAGGTCTGGTGGTGCCCCTCGGGTCATCTCCCGCTCCCGGTGGTTGTGCGCGGCCTTTTCCGGGGGGTGGGTGGGTGAAAACACATGCAACAAAACGTTTAGATGGTCAAACGCTTGCAGCCTGGGGGTTGGGTAGATGGCGGCCTCAATGGCCAGGGTACCCGGCCATGGCGGATGGCATGGATGCGGGCATGTGGGGCAGGGTGGGGGGGGGGGGGGTCGGCTGTCCCCCACCCTCAGGATGTCGTGAAGTTTGTTTCCTGCACTGCATGCCAGTCCGGACGATGTTACCCACGGCGCTGACCACCTCAACCACCTGCGCCCAGGTACGGCGAACGGCGGCGCCTGGCGGCTTTCCTCCCGGGACGGGGTACAGGGTCACCCGCCTCTCCTCTGCGGCGTCCAGGAGGGTTTCCAGCTCAGCGTCCCTGATCCATGGCGCTGCTCTCCTCCCCGCCATCTTGTTGATCAGGACAGTGTGTGTGGGGGGATGGACCGTTTAAGTGCGGCTGCGGCGTGTGAGACTCACGTGCGCCAGTCACGAACACGACGAATCCGGCACCTTTTCTCGTGGAATTGATCGTGTTCCACGTGGCGATGGTGCAGGTGTTGCGCTGATTCTTTTGTTGCAAAACTCCACACGTCCTCCGCTGGCTCCAACACTCAGTCTCAGAAACAGAGAATCCAGCCCATTGTGTTTCTCTGCCTGAACCTGGCCTTTCAATGATACAGCTGTGTCCTTGTTATATCTTTCCACTTGTCAGAACACAGTCTGACTTGAACAATTCAACTTGCTCTGTAAAATGGTGGAACTGCGGGTTTTCAAATGGTTGCAGTCTGCTATCTCAGAACTGAGGATGCCCAAATTGTCGTCTTCAATGCATTTTTGCAAGAACAAAGAGAACTCCAGTGAGCAGTGTGGTGATGTGCATCGCTGTAGATACACAAGGGGTTAATGTAAGTACACGTAGACCAGCTAGACACTAGAGGGAGCACCGACACACAGACACTCAACCAATAGATCAGTAAGATAGGACACAACCAATGGGCATTCACGATACAGAGGTGACACTACCACAGGGGGGCATTACACCAACCCATATATAAAAGACACAACACACATGATCTTCCTCTTTCCAGTGGAGACACTCAGTGAGTACAGACACAGGGTTGATTGAACATCACACCCACCACGTGGATTGTAGCAGACTGGTTTGTCAGCCTGAGTAACTATAGAAGGATTAACAGTAGAGGCAAATCCGAGTAGGAGAATTGTTAATAGTTTAATAAACGTGTTGAAGTTATCTCCACGTCTGAACCTTCCTTTGTCAGAATGAACATCAAGGAAGCAGCTTGTGCTACGCCAAGAGCAGAACAAAACAAACAAATGTCAATATTTTGGCCATTTGGTTAAAGCTGAAAAGATTCTTCGGGAGGCAATGTGGAGGGCAACAAAGCGATGGGGGACCCAGACTTAATTGGCTGTCAATCGGCACAGGGCGAATTTCGACGAGCGACATTGGATCTCCATAGGATCCATATAATCCCGACAGAGCAGATAGAGGCCATTCAGCCTATCGATTCTGCACCGACCCTCTGAAACTGCCTGGTCTCTCTCCCCCACACATTGATCATGGTCAATCCACCAAACCTGTGCTACCGTGCCACCCCTGCGTACCCGGGAATTGAACCCACGCTGTTGGTGTCATTCCGCATCACGAATCAGCCGTCCAGCCAACTGAGCTAACCGGCCCCATGTGAGGGGCCACGGCGACACAATGGTTATTTAGCACTGCTGCCTCACAGCACGAGGGACCCGGGTTCAATTCCGGGCTCGGGACACTGTCTGTGCGGAGTCTGCACGTTCTCTCCGTGTCGGCGTGGATTTCCTCCGGGTGCTCCGGTTTCCTCCCACAGTCCAGAGATGTGCTGTTAGGTGGGGTTACGGAGTTGGGACGGGGTGTGGGCTGAGTGAGGGTGCCCTTTCGGAGGATCAGAGACTGGCGAGCCGAACGGACCCCTTCTACACTGTCGGGATTCGATTCTATTCTAGGATCCCGCAAGACAGATGAGTGCGACAGACCAACACAAATCTCCGAGTAGGAGTATCTAGTAGCAGCAACACATTTAATCCAGGAGGTTAGCACACAAACATACCCGGATCAGGCAAATTTAGTGTGTATGAGCCTCACCCCAGGATAGATAAGAGGCCCATTCAGGCTGCCGGCTCGTGTGTTTTTGAGTGGCTTATTTGCCTGTTCATTCTAGCGCTGTGAAGCAATGCAAGTTAAGAAAATGGAAGGTAACCGTTTTTGGTTTTTTTGCTGCTGTCCCCTCTTACAGATACACAAATGGACCGCGCCAGTGAAGAAAGGAAGTTGAGGGATCTGTACACGAGCGGTGGACTGGAGGTGATCATTCAGAAAATGCAGTCAGGGCTTAATAATTCAGAGAGTGCCACACTTCACATTGCAATAACGGGAGGGCCAGGCAGTGGCAAATCAGCCTTTATCAATGCTTTACGGGGAGTTAGTGATGATGATACAGATGCAGCTCCAACATGCGTAACGAAAATAACAAGGGAACCGAAGATGTATAAATATCGGAACAATGACGCGGTCACGATCTGGGACCTCCCTGGAATTGGAAACCCAAATTATGAAGCCAGTAAATATTTGGAGCAGGTGCAGTTTGACAAATACGATTTCTTCATTATCCTCAGCGCTACTCGCTTTACAGAGAATGACTTGTTCCTGGCCAAGGAGATTCAGGCCAGGAAGCAGAAATTTTATTTTGTCCGAAGCAAAGTGGATCATGACCTGGATGCGAGCAAACGCCGCGAGAAGTCCCAGTATGATGAAAGCCGAACGCTGCAGGAACTCCGCAACGTCTGTGTTGAGGGTTTGGGGGAGGCGAAGATAGTATCTCCACAGGTCTTCCTGATTTCCAGTTGGGATCTGGACAGGTTTGATTTTGGGAAACTGCAGGAAGTCCTGGAAGGGGATCTCCCTGCTCTGAAGAGACGGAGCTTTTTGTTGTCCCTCCACAAGATCGCCTTGTCAGTCATCGAGAAGAGGAAAGAAGACTTGATGGGTGCAATTTGGAAGTTTGCCGGCGCATCGGCTGCTGCTTCCATAGTGGTGCCAATCCCAGGATTATCCCTTGCATCTGACATTCCCATGTTGGTCACCATGCTCTCCTCCTACCGCAAAGACCTTGGTCTGGAAGACAATTCCCTTGGCAGAGTGGCGAAGAGCATTGGGAAGACAATGGAAGAGCTGAAAACTGAGGTAAAGTCCAGTTTTGGACTGGAGGTGTCAGCGATCACCGTCTTCCAGGCGCTGGTGAAGACTACAATGACGGAATTCACGTTTACTGACATTCTGAAGGTCGGCAAGTTGCCCTATAAAGTTACCTACACAGTGCTGGAGACGGCTGTGAAGGAGATGACAGAAGATGGGAAGAGGATACTGCAGAAAGCCCTCTCAATAGACGAGATGGATAAATGACTGATTCAAACCCCAGTTTCTCATTGTCCTGAACACAGGAATACTCACTCGTATATAAAAAATCCTATCACAACACTTAATGTGAAATACATACACAGACACTAACAAACACTGACGGACATAAAGGGTGTGATTCTCTGGTGCTACACTGCGTGTTTCTCGATGAGGTGTCATTCACTAGTGACGGGATTCGCTCTTCCTGTCGCTTGTCAATGACATTTCCCATTGAATCCACCCCACGCTGGCAGGAATCCCGCTGCCAGGGGAAAAAGGGAATGAGGGACAACTGGCAAATTCTGGCCAAATACACACCCATCTACCAACCTACTGACTGGTCAACACAGGATGAAAAATATTGATATGTATCTCCGTCAGCCAATAATCTTTTCTCTGTTTTTCTAAACGGACAATTACTGGGGTGACAAGATGGCTCCAGCTGGTCACATGCTGGCTTCTGGAAGTTTCTGAGCAGTTTGAAAGCAGACAAAGGCTAACACCTCAAATGACCGGGAGTGGGAGTCCCTGCACCGTATAACTATTCCAGCAAAGCCAACACGATGGCTCGGCAGACGAGACTGCTACACCAACCAGCTATGAACAAAGGCAGCGGATTGCAATGCTTCACCTCCAATCCAGTGCTCAGAGAACAAAGAACAAAAGAACAAAGGAAAGTACAGCACAGGAACAGGCCCTTCGGCCCTCCAAGCCCGTGCCGACCATGCTGCCTGTCTAAACTAAAATCTTCTACACTTCCTGGTGTCCGTATCCCTCTATTCCCATCCTATTCATGTATTTGTCAAGATGCCCCTTAAACGTCACTATCGTCCCTGCTTCCACCACCTCCTCCGGCAGCGAGTTCCAGGCACCCACTACCCCCTCTGTGTAAAAAACTTGCCTCGTACATCTCCTCTAAACCTCGCCCCTCGCACCTTAAACCTATGCCCCCTAGTAATTGACCCCTCTACCCTGGGAAAAGGCCTCTGACTATCCACTCTGTCTATGCCGCTCATAATCATGTAGACCTCTATCAGGTCGCCCCTCAACCTCCGTCGTTCCAGTGAGAACAAACCGAGTTTATTCAACCGCTCCTCCTAGCTAATGCCTGATGTGTTCAACGCACAATGGTTTTCAACCAGGGAGGCCTTGTTTAACAAACTCAATCCAGTACCACATGGCCGAGACTGGAGCTGACTGAACTCCTTTATACAGCTCTTGGACCTTCCAATCAGTCATTGTTTGACCGCCAAAGGAAACAGTAGCTCCAGGCAAGCAGCATCTTTGTCTTGTCATTCATACTCACAGACTGAGTGTGGTGGTATGACTATGAGGTTTACGGTACCTCAGAGGAGCGCTGCCATTGCTGCAGAGGACTCGCTGCCCATTGGCTCAGGCAGGTCATGTGTCTCTCTGCCAATTGGCTGAGGCTAGTCATGCGACTGCTCGCCGATTGGCCGAGAGGCCGGTAGCCCCTCCTACGAGGCGGGGTATAAGAACCCATACCATGTGGCAGTCGGACATTCTCTGTAAGTCGATGAACTGCCCATTCATTTGGAACTTCATTAAAGCCCGATATTTGGAACTTCTTCACGACTCGAGTCCGATTGATGGTGCATCAATTTAATGAACTAGAATTTGGAAATGGAGCTTCGGATCAAACCAGACTGCCTCCGTGTCAGCCCGCATGCTACAAACGCGTCAGCAACTTTTAAACATTGGCTAGCGTGCTTCAATAGTTACCTCACCACCACAGACAATCAACCAACAAAGCAGCAGAAACTCCACATCCGCCACTCGTGCGTGGGCACCGCCATTTATTCGATGATAGAGGATCAACAGGACTATGACGCAGCCATGGATCTTCTAAAAGGACATTTTCTCAGGCCAATAAACCAAGTCTACACACAGCACCTCCTGGCAACAAGGCAATAGTTCCCCGGTGAGTCCCCTGACGAATTCTATCGGGCCCTCGTTGTCCTGGGAAGAAATTGCGCCTGCCCGCAAGTTACTGCGGCGGAGCACACTGAACTGCTAATCCGGGATGCCTTTGTCCCGGGCATGCAATCCTCTCAGATACGCCAGCGGCTGCTAGAGAAGGACACTTTGAGCCTCATTGAGGCACGGACCCTCGCATCCTCTCTGGAGGTTGCCGACCGAAACGCCCGCGCATATGCCCCCGGCCGCGCGGCGGCCCCTTGGGCAACTTGGCACGCGACTCCCCCTGTCCCCCGCCAACTCAGACCCCTCCCCAGGACTGCGCTGTGGGACGCCCCGATAAGCCCACGGGACTCCGCTGTTATTTCTGTGGCCAGGCCAAGCACCCCCGCCCGCGCTGTCCGGCCCGCTCCGCAGTCTGCAAAAGCTGCGGCAAAAAGGGCCACTACTCCGTGGTCTGCCAGTGAAAGTCAGTCGCTGCCGTTCCATGCAGCGACCGCGGATCGTCCCCCCCCGTGCTCCCCCAGGGCCCCGTGCGGCCCACGGACCTCCCTGCCCCCGCTCCCAGCCACCACGAGTGACCCCCGGACGCCACCATTTTGGGGCTCCGACTCCACGTGCGGCCGAAGGGCGCCACCATTTTGGGTCGGCATGGAGGACCCCACCAGTGAATACTCCATGGAAGAAGATGACTCAGAAATCCTGCCACGACTCGCTGCTGTGACACTGGACGGAGCTCTCCACGAGCTGCCTACTAGACTCCAGGAGCACAGAGAGTTTCGACCACCCCGGCACGGTAAGACGCTGCGCGCTCCCCGTTCACCCCGGCACGGTAAGACACTGCGCGCTCCCCGTCCACCCCGGCACGGTAAGACGCTGCGCGCTCCCCGTCCACCCCGACACGGTAAGACGCTGCGCGCTCCCCGTCCACCCCGACACGGTAAGACGCTGCGCGCTCCCCGTCCACCCCGGCACGGTAAGACGCTGCGCGCTCCCCGTTCACCCCGGCACGGTAAGACGCTGCGCGCTCCCCGTCCACCCCGGCACGGTAAGACACTGCGCGCTCCCCGTCCACCCCGGCACGGTAAGACACTGCGCGCTCCCCGTCCACCCCGGCACGGTAAGACACTGCGCGCTCCCTGTTCACCCCGACACGGTAAGACGCTGCGCGCTCCCCGTTCACCCCGGCACGGTAAGACACTGCGCGCTCCCCGTTCACCCCGGCACGGTAAGATGCTGCGCGCTCCCCGTTCACCCCAACACGGTAAGACGCTGCGCGCTCCCTGTTCACCCCGGCACGGTAAGACACTGCGCGCTCCCCGTCCACCCCGGCACGGTAAGACGCTGCGCGCTCCCCGTTCACCCCGACACGGTAAGACGCTGCGCTCTCCCCGTCCACCGCGGCACGGTAAGACACTGGCGCTCCCCGTTCACCCCGACACGGTAAGACGCTGCGCGCTCCCTGTCCACCCCGACACGGTAAGACACTGCGCGCTCCCCGTTCACCCCGACACGGTAAGACACTGCGCGCTCCCTGTCCACCCCGGCACGGTAAGACACTGCGCGCTCCCCGTCCACCCCGGCACGGTAAGACGCTGCGCGCTCCCTGTTCACCCCGGCACGGTAAGACACTGCGCGCTCCCCGTCCACCCCGGCACGGTAAGACGCTGCGCGCTCCCCGTCCACCCCGGCACGGTAAGACGCTGCGCGCTCCCCGTCCACCCCGGCACGGTAAGACACTGCGCGCTCCCCGTCCACCCCGGCACGGTAAGACACTGCGCGCTCCCCGTTCACCCCGACACGGTAAGACACTGCGCGCTCCCTGTTCACCCCGGCACGGTAAGACGCTGCGCGCTCCCTGTTCACCCCGGCACGGTAAGACACTGCGCGCTCCCCGTCCACCCCGGCACGGTAAGACGCTGCGCGCTCCCCGTTCACCCCGACACGGTAAGACGCTGCGCTCTCCCCGTCCACCGCGGCACGGTAAGACACTGCGCGCTCCCCGTTCACCCCGACACGGTAAGACGCTGCGCGCTCCCTGTCCACCCCGACACGGTAAGACACTGCGCGCTCCCCGTTCACCCCGACACGGTAAGACGCTGCGCGCTCCCTGTCCACCCCGGCACGGTAAGACACTGCGCGCTCCCCGTCCACCCCGGCACGGTAAGACGCTGCGCGCTCCCTGTTCACCCCGACACGGTAAGACACTGCGCGCTCCCCGTTCACCCCGGCACGGTAAGACACTGCGCGCCCCCCGTCCACCCCGGCACGGTAAGACGCTGCGCGCTCCCTGTTCACCCCGGCACGGTAAGATGCTGCGCGCTCCCCGTTCACCCCGACACGGTAAGACACTGCGCGCTCCCCGTTCACCCCGACACGGTAAGACACTGCGCGCTCCCCGTTCACCCCGACACGGTAAGACGCTGCGCGCTCCCTGTTCACCCCGGCACGGTAAGACACTGCGCGCTCCCCGTCCACCCCGGCACGGTAAGACGCTGCGCGCTCCCCGTTCACCCCGACACGGTAAGACGCTGCGCTCTCCCCGTCCACCGCGGCACGGTAAGACACTGCGCGCTCCCCGTCCACCCCGGCACGGTAAGACACTGCGCGCTCCCCGTTCACCCCGACACGGTAAGACACTGCGCGCTCCCCGTCCACCCTGGCACGGTAAGACACTGCGCTCTCCCCGTCCACCCCGGCACGGTAAGACACTGCGCGCTCCCCGTTCACCCCGACACGGTAAGACGCTGCGCGCTCCCTGTCCACCCCGACACGGTAAGACACTGCGCGCTCCCCGTTCACCCCGACACGGTAAGACGCTGCGCGCTCCCCGTCCACCCCGGCACGGTAAGACACTGCGCGCTCCCCGTCCACCCCGGCACGGTAAGACGCTGCGCGCTCCCTGTTCACCCCGACACGGTAAGACACTGCGCGCTCCCCGTTCACCCCGGCACGGGTAAGACACTGCGCGCCCCCCGTCCACCCCGGCACGGTAAGACGCTGCGCGCTCCCTGTTCACCCCGGCACGGTAAGATGCTGCGCGCTCCCCGTTCACCCCGACACGGTAAGACACTGCGCGCTCCCCGTTCACCCCGACACGGTAAGACACTGCGCGCTCCCCGTTCACCCCGACACGGTAAGACGCTGCGCGCTCCCTGTTCACCCCGGCACGGTAAGACACTGCGCGCTCCCCGTCCACCCCGGCACGGTAAGACGCTGCGCGCTCCCCGTTCACCCCGACACGGTAAGACGCTGCGCTCTCCCCGTCCACCGCGGCACGGTAAGACACTGCGCGCTCCCCGTTCACCCCGACACGGTAAGACGCTGCGCGCTCCCTGTCCACCCCGACACGGTAAGACACTGCGCGCTCCCCGTTCACCCCGACACGGTAAGACGCTGCACGCTCCCTGTCCACCCCGGCACGGTAAGACACTGCGCGCTCCCCGTCCACCCCGGCACGGTAAGACGCTGCGCGCTCCCTGTTCACCCCGACACGGTAAGACACTGCGCGCTCCCCGTTCACCCCGGCACGGTAAGACACTGCGCGCCCCCCGTCCACCCCGGCACGGTAAGACGCTGCGCGCTCCCTGTTCACCCCGGCACGGTAAGATGCTGCGCGCTCCCCGTTCACCCCGACACGGTACGACACTGCGCGCTCCCCGTTCACCCCGACACGGTAAGACACTGCGCGCTCCCCGTTCACCCCGACACGGTAAGACGCTGCGCGCTCCCTGTTCACCCCGGCACGGTAAGACACTGCGCGCTCCCCGTCCACCGCGGCACGGTAAGACACTGCGCGCTCCCCGTTCACCCCGACACGGTAAGACGCTGCGCGCTCCCCGTCCACCCCGGCACGGTAAGACACTGCGCGCTCCCCGTTCACCCCGGCACGGTAAGACACTGCGCGCTCCCCGTCCACCCCGGCACGGTAAGACGCTGCGCGCTCCCCGTTCACCCCGACACGGTAAGACACTGCGCGCTCCCCGTCCACCCCGGCACGGTAAGACACTGCGCTCTCCCCGTCCACCCCGGCACGGTAAGACACTGCGCGCTCCCCGTTCACCCCGGCACGGTAAGACGCTGCGCGCTCCCCGTTCACCCCGACACGGTAAGACACTGCGCGCTCCCCGTCCACCCCGACACGGTAAGACACTGCGCGCTCCCCGTCCACCCCGGTTAAGCACAAAATCGCTCTGGCATCTGGTTCGCACTCCGTCCAAATCACCGGGTGCTGCGTAGCGGACCTCACGGTCCAGGGGAGGGTTTTTAAAAATTACAAACTCTTCGTCCTCCCCCGCCTCTGCACACCGGCACTTCTTGGGCCTGGATTTTCAATGCAACCTACAGAGCTTAACCTTTAAATTCGGCGGCCCTATTCCCCCCCTTACTGTCTGCAGCCTCGCGTCCCTCAAGGTCGACCCCCCTTCCCTGTTTGCGAACCTCACCCCGGATTGCAAACCGTCGCCACTAGGAGCAGACGGTACAGTGCCCAGGACCGGACCTTCATCAGGTCCGAGGTCCAGAGGCTCCTGTAGGAAGGAGTCATAGCGGCTAGCAACAGTCCCTGGCGAGCACAAGTGCTGGTAGTTCGGACTGGGGAGAAAAACCGGATGGTCATCGATTACAGTCAGACCATCAACAGGTTTACGCAGCTGGACGCGTATCCTCTCCCCCGTATCTCCGACCTGGTTAACAGGATCGCGCAGTACAAAGTCTTCTCCACGGTGGACCTTAAGTCCGCCTATCAGCAGCTCCCTATTCGCTCGAGTGACCGCAAGTACATCGCGTTTGAGGCAGATGGGCACCTCTACCACTTCCTCAGGGTTCCATTCGGTGTCTTCCGACGGGAGATGGACCGAATGGTTGACCAATACGATTTACGAGCCACCTTCCCGTATCTCGACAATGTCACCATCTGCGGCCACGACCAGCAGGACCACGACATCAACCTCCAAAAATTCCTCTGTACCCCAAAACTCCTTAACCTCACATACAATAAGGATAAGTGCGTGTTTAGCACCGGCCGTCTAGCCATCCTCGGCTACGTAGTGCGTAACGGAGTGATAGGCCCTGATCCCGAACGCATGCCCCCCTAATGGAACTCCCCCTTCCCAACTCCCTCAAATCCCTCAAACGGAGTCTGGGTTTCTTTTTTTATTATGCCCAGTGGGTCCCCAACTACGCCGACCCCTCATCCAATCCACCACGTTCCCCCTGTCGATGGAGGCCCGCCAGGCCTTTAGCCGAATCAGAACTCACATTGCGAAGGCCACGATGCGCGCTATCAACGAGTCCCTCCCATTCCAGGTCGAGAGCGACTCGTCCGATGTTGCTCTGGCGGCCACCCTGAACCAAGCCGGCAGACCCGTGGCCTTCTTCTCCAGAACTCTCCAGGCTTCCGAACTCTGCCACCCCTCTGTGGAAAAGGAAGCCCAGGCCATAGTCGAAGCTGTGCGACATTGGAGGCACTATCTGGCCGGCAGGAGGTTTACCCTCCTCACAGACCAACGGTCAGTAGCCTTCATGTTTGATAATGCACAGAGGGGCAAGATCAAGAACGACAAGATCTTGCGATGGCGGATCGAGTTGTCCACGTACAACTACGATACCTTGTATCGTCCTGGGAAGCTCAACGAGCCTCCCGATGCCCTGTCCCACGGTACCTGCGCCAGCTCACAGACAGACCACCTCCGCTCCCTCCACACGGACCTCTGCCATCCAGGGGTAACCCGCTTTTATCACTTTATCGAGACCCGCAATCTGCCCTACTCCATCGAGGAGGTCAGGACCGTGACCAGGGACTGCCACATTTGTGCAGAGTGTGAACCGCACTTTTACCGCCCCGAGCAGGCGCATCTGGTAAAGGCTTCCCGCCCCTTTCGAACGTCTTAGTATGGACTTCAAGGGTCCCCTCCCCTCCAACAACCACAACATATACTTTCTAAGTGTGATTGACGAGTACTCCCGTTTCCCTTTGCCATTCCCTGTCCCGACATGACCACAACAACCGTCATTAAGGCCCTCCTATCCATCTTCTCCCTGTTCGGCTACCCCGCGTACATCCACAGCGACCGGGGGTCCTCCTTTATGAGCGACGAACTGCGTCAATTCCTGCTCAGCAGGGGCATAGCCTCTAGCAGGACGACCAGCTATAACCCCCAGGGTAACGGTCAGGTCGAGCGGGAGAATGGTACGGTCTGGAAGACCGTCCTGCTGGCCCTGCGGTCCAGGTGTCTCCCAGTCTCCCACTGGCAAGAGGTCCTCCCAGACGCCCTCCACTCGATTTGGTCTCTCCTCTGCACTGCCGCGAATCAAACACCTCATGAACAGCTTCTAGTTTTCCCCAGAAAGTAGTCCTCAGGATCCCCGCTCCCGACCTGGCTGGCCACCCCCAGGCCCATCTTGTTCCGGAAGCACGTGCGGGTGCACAAGTCCAACCCGTTGGTTGAGCGAGTCCAGTTACTCCACGCGAACCCGCAATACGCGTACGTGGAGTATCCCGATGGACGACAGGACATGGTCTCCCTTCGGGACGTGGCACCCGCCGGCGTGCGGCTACAGCCCCCAGCACCAACACCCTTCCCCCAGTCCCAACCGCCCCCCAGCGCTCCCGCAACCCAGCGCACAGGAACCCCTCCCCCGGCCAGAGCTTCGTTAGCACCAACCAGGGGTACGGACACAGGACGTGGACCGCCGCTCCCGGAGTCACGGACGACCACCGATCCGACGACACCGGCATCGCTGCAACGATCCAGCAGAACATTGAGGCCGCCCGTCAGACTGATCGAGTCGATTTGATGTTCCACTGGACCTTATCGGACTCTTCATGTTGTTCAGTGTTCCCTTGTACAATGTTGCTTGTTCCTTTTCGGTTTTTTTTGGTTTTGCTTTGTTCCTCGTTGTTCTTAAGTGCATTGTGCGCGGTATCGTTGTTATCCTTTGGCACATTCATCGCGGGCCAGTGGGCAGACACCAGAATCTCGGTACGCCTCGGTCTCTCGAGTCATACTACCAGTTTGACGGCCCCCCCCTTTTCCTCCTCTCTTCTCTCCCCCCTCCCCCGGCTTCTTTCTCCACAAGGGGTGAATGTGGACTAGGAGGTTTACGGTGCCTCAGAGTAGTGCTGCCATTGGAGAGGAGGACTCGCTGCCCATTGGCTCAGGCAGGTCATGTGCCTCTCTGCCAATTGGCTGAGGTTAGTCATGTGACTGCTCGCCGATTGGCCGAGAGGCAGGTAGCCCCTCCTACGAGGCGGGGTATAAGGACCCGTAGCAGCCGGCAGTCGGCCATTCTCTGTAAGTCGACTGCCTGGCACACAACTAGTTAATTAAAGCCTGATATTTGGAACTTCTTCACGACTCGAGTCCAATTGATGGTGCATCAATGAGTGAAAGGGTTAATAAATCAAGTCATGCAAGTTTATGTATAAAACCTATACTGGTTTAAAATGTAACCGAAGCACTGACATGGACTGCTTGGGAAGTTTGAATTTCCCACAGCCAGAACAAGCTAACAGAAGGCTGTAGCCACAACAACTGATAAGTCTCAAGGAGTTTTGTAAATTATAGTATGGATATACAACGGGATGGAAGTAAGGAACTCCACAGATAATGAACACTTTAATTTTACGTGTGTCTAAAAATAATAGAAAGGAGCACACAGCGACGTACTCAGCAATATTATAACATGTACACATTTTAAATATGTTTGGAAATCATACTCATATATCAGGCATCATGTCCGAGTTGTTAGTTGTGAATGGATTTAGATCATTTCTAAACAAATGTATTCTTTTGATTTGTGTATGTTAATTACTGGAGGTAACAGAGGAAAGTATAATTGAACTATTTTCTATGCCTATGGAGTAGGAAAGCCACATAGTGGATGCTATAATCACCTGCTACAGCTTCAATAAAGCAGTTCATGAACCAAACTCAACCCCTGAGTATTGTCTAGTTAGTTATAGAATGAAGAACGTTACAGTTGAATAACTCCTGGTGAAACTCCCACAACACTGAGATACACACACTCATTCACACTCACACACACTGAGATACACACACTCATTCACATTGATACACACACACTGAGATACACACACTCATTCACGTTGATACACACACACTGAGATACACACACTCATTCACATTGATACACACACACTGAGATACACACACTCATTCACATTGACACACTCATACTGAGATACACACACTCATTCACATTGATACTCATACTGAGATACACACACTCATTCACATTGATACACACACAATGAGATACACACACTCATTCACATTGATACACACACATACTGAGATACACACACTCATTCACATTGACACACACACATACTGAGATACATACACTCATTCACATTGATACACAAACATACTGAGAGACACACACTCAGTCATATTGATACACAAACATTCTGAGAGACACACACTCATTCACATTGATACACACTGAGATACACGCACTCATTCACATTGACACACTCATACTGAGATACACACACTCATTCACATTGATACATACACACTGAGATACACACACTCATTCACTTTGATACACACACATACTGAGATACACACACTCATTCACATTGACACACACACTGAGATACACACACTCATTCACATTGATACACACACACTGAGATACACACACTCATTCACATTCATACACACACTGAGATACACACACTCATTCACATTGATACACTCATACTGAGATACACACACTCATTCACATTCATACACACACTGAGATACACACACTCATTCACATTCATACACACACTGAAATACATACACTTATTCACATTCATACACAAACATACTGAGATACACACACTCAGTCATATTGATACACAAACATACTGAGAGACACACACTCATTCACATTGATACACACACACTGAGATACACACACTCATTCACATTGATACACACACACTGAGATACACACACTCATTCACATTGATACACACACACTGAGATACACACACTCATTCACATTGATACACACACACACTGAGATACACACACTCATTCACATTGATACACACACACACTGAGATACACACACTCATTCACATTGATACACACACATACTGAGATACACACACTCATTCACATTGATACACACACATACTGAGAGACACACACTCATTCACATTGATACACACACACACTGAGATACACACTCATTCACATTGATACACTCATACTGAGATACACACACTCATTCACATTGATACACACACATACTGAGATACACACACTCATTCACATTGATACACACACACTGAGATACACACACTCATTCACATTCACACACACTGAGATACACACACTCATTCACATTGATACACACACACTGAGATACACACACTCATTCACATTGACACACAAACATACTGAGATACACACACTCATTCACATTGACACACTCATACTGAGATACACACACTCATTCACATTGATACACACACTGAGATACACAGACTCATTCACATTGACACACACACATACTGAGATACACACACTCATTCACATTGATACACTCACACACAGATACACACTCTCATTCACATTGATACAAACACTGAGATACACACACTCATTCACATTGATACACACACTGAGATACACACACTCATTCACATTGATACACACACACATACTGAGATACACACACTCATTCACATTGATACACACACTGAGATACACACACTCATTCACATTGATACACACACACACTGAGATACACACACTCATTCACATTCACACACACACACTGAGATACACACACTCATTCACATTGATACACACACACACTGAGATACACACACTCATTCACATTCACACACACACACTGTGATACACACACTCATTCACATTGATACACACACACACACTGAGATACACACACTCATTCACATTGATACACACACACACTGAGATACACACACTCATTCACATTCACACACACTGTGATACACACACTCATTCACATTGATACACACACACACACTGAGATACACACACTCATTCACATTGATACACACTGAGATACACACACTCATTCACATTGATACACACACACACTGAGATACACACACTCATTCACATTGATACACACTGAGATACACACACTCCGTCAAATGACACACACACACACTGAGATACAGGGTGCAGGTGATCAAAATGAACGTACTGCCCAGGTATTTCTTCCTACTGAGATAATAATAATAATCTTTATTGTCACAAGTTGGCTTTCATTAACACTGCAGTGAAGTTACTGTGAAAATCCCCTAGTCACCACTTTGGGTACACAGAGGGAGAATTCAGAATGTCCAATTCACCTCACAGCACATCTTTTGGGTCTTGTGGGAGGAAACCGGAGCACCCGGAGGAAACGCACGCAGACACGGGGAGAACGTGCAGACTCCGCACAGACAGTGACCCAAGCGGAAATCGAACTCGGGACCTGGCACTGTGAAGCAACAGTGCTAACCACTGGGCTACAGTGCCACCTATCCCGACCTCCATCCCAATCTGCAAAGCCTTTTTCAACTCACTGGACAAACTAATTATGGCGTTCGTGTGGGGTGGGGGGAAAGGGGATCTCCCCCCGGACCGTTGCTACGGCGGAATTCCCATCCCCACCCAAGAAGCACTCAACCAGCCCAGTGGTGGTGGCAACACTCCAGTCGTGGAATCAACCGCAACATTTCAGCCTAACGGAAATGTCCGACAAAGCCCCCATCTGCAACAACCACAGGTTCGCTCCTGCGCTCACAGGCGCGTCCTTCAAAAGGTGGAGGCAGGATGGAGGACGCTGACAGTTAGGGATCTGTACACTGACAGTAGGGTAACAACACTGGACGAGCTGACGGACAGATTCGAAATAACGGGGCAACAAATTCAGGTACCTGCAGCTTAAAAACCTTCTAAGAAAAGGAACAAGGACATACCCACAACCGCCATGACAGTCACTACTGGAGGAATTGCTGGACGCAGAAATTTAGGCAAAGGGAACTGTGGTGACATGTACAGACGACTGATAGGCGGGACCGGCACCCAACTGGACAAGACAAGGGAGAAGTGGGAGGAAGACTTGGGGATTGAAATAGGGTGGGGACTCTGGGTCAACTCCACCTCCACGTTCGCAAGGCTCAGCCTGACGCAGCTAAAAGTGGTACATAGAGCCCACTTAACAAGAACCCAAATAAGCAGGTTCTTCCCGGAGGTGGAGGATAGATGTGAACGGTGCCAAGGAGGCCCGGCCAACCACGCCCACATGTTCTGGTCTTGCCCCAGACTTGCGGGGTACTGGACAGCCTTCTTCGAGGCTCTGTCCAAAGTGGTGGGGATGAGGGTGGAGCCATGCCCAAAAGTGGTGGTCTTCGGGGTTTCAGACCAGCCAGATCTATTCCGGGGGAGGAGGGCGGACGCCCTTGCCTTTGCCTCCCTGATCGCCTGCCGTAGAATCCTGTTTGGCTGGCGGTCAGCAGCACCACCCAGAGCTGCAGACTGGCTGTCCGACCTCTCGGAATCTCTCCAAATGGAGAAAATTAAATTAGCCATCCAAGGGTCGGAAGAGGAGTTCCTCAAAAATTGGGAGCCATTCACTCGGTTGTATCAGGGCCTGCTTGTGGCCAACAACAAGGTAGCCAAGGACAAAGGGAGAGTTGCCACAACACAGAAGGGAAGAAGGGGTGAGGGGGGGAAGGGGGAGGGTCCGGGAAATAGGAAGGTACAACAAAACCAAATAGGACAGCCAGGGAAGACAGAGGGGAGGGGGGGTGGGCAGCAGGGCCAACAACAATGGCAGCCAAGAGGGAGAAATGAGAGGGAAAAGGCAGCAAGGAGTGATACAGAGGGGACCACAATGGCCACAGCAAACGCTGCAAGTAAAGGACAGAAGAACGGAAAGAAGAGACTGTGTAAAATCTATGTAAATAGTTAAAACCAATGTCGATTTAAATAACTTTTGTAAACCACAAATACTAATAAAAACATTTTAAAAATGAAAATTAATGGGAGGAGCCAGGTCTGTCTGTCGTTTTGCAGTCTGCTCTAAGATTTCAAGTTGGCCAGCAGTTTGCTATAGGATCTGAGTTTAAAACGAAGGATGTTCAAGTTCCTGAAAGGGTCTCTCTCCAAAGGTCTCCAGAGAAAAGCAAGAAACCCTGATTGTTAACTTTATTTATAAGAGGCATTTGAACTGTATCGGGTTTCAGAATTTGAATCTATCCTGGTAGGTGTATACAGCGAGTTAAAGTTTTTTGCTCCCTTTTATTTAAGAACTTTTTTAACTGTTGTTTGGAAAGCTAATTCTGTATGTGATTCTACGGAAAATAAATCAATGTCCAGTTTTGGGCACATTTAGCGGGATATTTCTCGGTGGCTGCAGCACCGAGAAACATCTCGCTATTGCCTTTTTCTAGCTTCAGTTCCTCTCTGCCGAGGCCGCACTTGAGTAACTACCTGCTGGCGAGCCCAGCACGAATGGCTCCTCACTGATCAGAGGGCCATTTTGGGAGGCTGCCCCAATTGTCAGCCCCCCCTCATGTCGCCCCTCTTTATATCCCCCCCTACTCCCCCATAACCTTGGAGAGGCCCCTGGAAACATGCCCTCACGCCCGTCTCCCTGGGCCCGATCCTTGGCAGTGCCAACTTGGCACTGGGGCACCATGGTCCTCTTGTGCCAGTTCCCCTGCCACCCTGGATGTGCCAGGGTGGGACTACCAGGGTGCCAGGCTGGCAGGGCCAAGGTGCCCAGGTACCAGAGGAAGTGCTATTACACGGGCGCTGGGAGAATCCCACAAATACATATTTAAATTAGCCTAACGGGTGACTGTTTTGCAATGTGATCGATTCTGTGTTTAAATTATAGTTTGTTTGAAAATAAAAGATACCTATTGGTCAGTGTAATCCCTGGTATGGTTTGGTAGTCTTCCCTCACAGTCTTCCAAATTGTAAATTGTTGGGAATTCTATACGAGAGTACGAACACTTTCTTGGGCTGCTGCAGTCCATGTGGTGTAGGTACACCCATTGTGCTGTTAGGGAGGGAGTTCCAGGATGTTGCCCCAGCGACAGTGAAGGAACGGCCGATATATTTCCCAGTCAGGATGGTGTGACTTGGAGGGGAAACCTCCAGGTGGTGGGGTTCCCAGGTACCTGCTGCTCTTGCCCTTCTAGATGGAGGTAGTCGTGGGTTTGGAAGGTGCTGTCTAAGGAGCCTTGGTGAGTTACTGCAGTGCATCTTATAGATGGTACATACGGCTGCCACTGTGCGTCGGTGGGGGAGGGATTGATTGTAGAAGGAGCAGCAATCGCGGGCTACTTTGTCCTGGATGGTGTTGAGCTTCTTGAGTGTTGTTGGAGCTGCCTCATCCAGGCAAGTGGAGCATATTCCATCACTCCTGACTTGTGTCTTATAGATGGTGGACAGGATTTGATTTCGATTTGGGTTTCTTGTCATTGTTCTGCATACAGTCCAGACAGATCATTCCGTACATGAAAAAACATAGGGCATACATAAATACACAATGTAAATACATAGACACAGACACTGGGTGGAGCATATGGAGTGTAGTACTACTCACTCGGGAAGATGCGTGGAGAGATCAGTTCAGTCCATAAGAGGGTCATTCAGGAGTCTGGTAACAGCAGAGGAGAATTTGTTTTTGAATCTGTTAGTGCGTGTTTTCAGACTTTTGTATCTCCTGCCCGATGGAAGAAGTTGGAAGAGTGAGTAAGCCGGGTGGGAGGGGTCTTGGATTATGCTGCCCACTTTCCCCAGGCAGCGGGAGGTGTAGATGGAGTCAATGGATGGGAGGCAGATTCGTGTGATGGACTGGGCTGTGTTCACGACTCTCTGTAGTTTCTTGCGGTCTTCGGCTGAGCAGTTGCCATACCCAGGCTGTGATGCAGCCAGATAGGATGCTTTCTACGGTGCATCATTAAAAATTGCTAAGGGTCAATGTGGACATGCCGAATTCCCTTAATTTCTTGAGGAAGTATAGGCACTGTTGTGCTTTTTTGGTGGTAGCGTCAACGTGTGTGGACCAGGACAGATTGTTGGTGATGTGCACACCTAAGATATTGAAGCTGTCAATCATCTCCACCTCGGCCCCGTTGATGCTGACGGGGTGTGTACAGTACTTTGCTTCCTGAAGCCAATGAACAGCTCTCTAGTTTTGCTGGCATTGAGGGACAGATTGTTGTCGCTGCACCACTCCACTAGGTTCTTTGTCTCCCTTCTGTATTCTGACTCGACGTTATTCGAGATCCGACCCACAATGGTCCTATAATCAGCAAACTTGTAGACGGAGTTGGAGCCAAAGTTTGCCACACAGTCATGTGTGTACAGGGAGTAGAGTAGGGGGCTAAGTACACAGCCTTGCGGGGCCCCAGTATTGAGGACTATTGTGGAGGAAGTGTTATTGTTTATTCTTACTGATTGTGGTCTATGGGTCAGAAAGATGAGGATCTAGTTGCAGAGGGAGGAGCCAAGTCCTAGGCTTTGGAGCTTTTATATGAGCTTATTCAGGTATTCAGTGATGGGGTAATGTCAGTAATGTCAAGGGACGATGGTTTGAATTTCTCTTGTTGGAGATGGTCATTACCTGGCACCTGTGGGGCGTGAATGTAACTTGCCACACGTCAGCCCCAAGCCTGGATATTGTCCAGGTCTTGCTGCATTTGGACATGGAAAGCTTCATTATCTGAGGAGTTGCAAATGGTGCTGAACATTGTGCAGTCATCCGCAAACATCCCCACTTCTGACCTTATGATGGAAGGGAGGTCATTGATGAAGCAGCTGAAGATGGTTGGAGCCGAGGACACTACCTTGAGGAACTCCTGCAGTGATGTCCTGGAGCTGAGATGATTGACCTCCAACCACCACAACCATCTTCCTTTGTGCCGGGAATGACTCCAACCAGCGGAGAGATTTCCCCCTGATTCCCATCGACTCCAGTTTAGCTCGGGCTCCTTGATGTCACACTCAGTCAAATGCTGCCTTGATGTCAAAGGGCAGTCACTCTCCCCTCCCCTCTGGCATTCAGCTCTTTGTCAATGTTTTTGTTCTTTAGACTGAGGTGGGTGTCGCTGCCAGGGAAAGTAGTGGTTGTTCATCTTTAGTTGTCCTGGAACTGATTGATTTACTCAGCCAGTTCAGAGGGGCAGTTAAGAGTCAACCACATTGCTGTGGGTCTGGAGTCACATGTAGGCCAGACCGGGTAAGGATGGCAGATTTCCATCACTGACACTTCCTCCTGCCTTCTCTGGACAATGACTCCACCACCATACATCAAACCATTGCTCCCAAGACTGACGGCGATCTCTTGTCCATTGGAGATATTCTCTCCACAGCTTCCTGACTTATTGTTTCCCCAACCCCATCTGGCTGTTTCTACCTCCTTCTCAAAATCCACAAACAGGACTGTCCCGCTGGGTAAACCAACCATTTTAGCTCATTCCTGCACTGCTGTGTGGCCCTGTAGCAAAGCCTGCTGGGAAATATGGTCAAGTGAAAGGGACACCACGCCTGCTGGGAAATGTGGCCAAGTGAAAGGGACGCTAAGTCTGCTGGGAAATGTGGCCAACTAAAAGGGACATTAAGCCTGCTGGGTAATGTGGCCAAGTTAAAAGGATGCTAAGTCTTCTGGGAAATGTGGCCAAGTGAAAGAAGCACTAAGCCTTCTGGGAAATGTGGCCAAGTTAAAGGGACGCTAAGTTTGCTGGGAAATGTGGCCAAGTGAAAGAAGCCCTAATCCTGCTGGGAAATGTGTGCAAATAACAGAGACACTGCGAAACAAAAAGAGCAGAGAGTGCAGACTCTGAAACAGGAAACAGGGCAGCAGAGGTTGCCCCCCACCCCCACCCTGATCGGACTCTCACTCCCAAGAAGGACAGAAACATCAATGCAGAAGTGACCAAGGTGTGTGAAACTCCTAGGATAACAATCGCTGAAGGCCTAAAGCCTCCGGTTTGAAGAGCGAGTCCATCCCAGCTTGTGCCTGGCTGGTGCTATTGGGTGGTGACGTCGGCCCAAATCCACAAAATGGTACGAGATAATATTGAACAGTCGAAGTTGTGTTTATGACCCTATAGTGGTTGTACAGGAAGCTAGAATCACTTGTGTGCTTTTGATACAGTGACGATAGAACCTCTCTTGTAGCAGTGATAAGCTTTGGGATTTTATATTGTGACTAATAAAGAAATGATTTGATGCAAAGTTAAAGAAGCATCTATCAATCGACTGGAGTGAGGGGCTAACAACTGAATGGATTTCTTCCAATCACAACTCTATTGTTCTCTCCTGGGGTGGGATTCTCCGACCCCCCGCCGGGTCGGCGAATCGCCGGGGGCCGGCGTCAATCCCGCCCCCGTCGTGGCCCGAATTCTCCGGCACCAGAGATTCGGCGTGGCCGGGAATCGCTCCGCACCGTTCGGCATGTCCCCGCCCCCGGCGATTCTCCGGCCCGCGATGGGCCGAAGTCCCGCCGCAGTCAACCCTCTCCCGCCGGCGTGGATCAAACCTTACTGGCGGGAGCAGACGGCGCGGGCAGGCTCCGGGGTCCTGGGCGGGGGTGGGGGGGGGGGGGGGCGCGGGGCGGTCTGGCCCCGGGGGATGCCCCCATGGTGGCCTGGCCCCGATCGGGGTCCACCGATCGGCAAGGGGGGCCTGTGCCGTGGGGGCAGTCTTTTCCTTCCGTCTTCACCATCGTCTTCACCATTGCGGAGGCTGAAGTGACCCCCTCCCCTGCGCATGCGCGGGGATGACGTCAGCAGCCGCTGATGCTCCGGCACATGCGTGGATTTCCGCCGGCCGGTGAAGTCCCTTCGGCCCTGGCTGGCGTGGCGCCAAGGGCCTTCCACGCCAGCCGGTGGAGTGCCAACCATTCCGGCGCGGGCCTAGCCCCTCAATGTTAGGGCTTGGCCCCTAAAGGTGTGGAGACTTCCGCGCCTTTGGGGCAGCCCGACGCCAGAGTGGATCACGCCATTCCATCATGCCGGGACCACCCCGCCCCGCCGGGTAGGGGAGAATCCTGGCCCTTGTCCTTGGAATTCCACCTTGGAATTTGGTGAAATTTAAATCCAAGGAACGAATCTGGTAATGGAGGCCGCTCTCACTCCTGGTGAGCACGAAAACATTAGTGGGGAATTTGTCCTGGGGGGACACCTATGTGACCCGTGACCCTTAGTTCACAGTGGGCGGTTAGCAGTGTGCGCAGCTGCATAGCTGCCTTGCCGGTGCGGCAATGGTGTTCCATGCCCGTCCACCCCGACCTCACAGCCCACCTCCTGGCCCCCGCCCCCTGCTACTCCCCCCTGCCCCGGCAGAAACCCCCCCCCCCGGCCAGCGGTACAACTCTCAGCAAGCTATGGCGAAGTTGGACACTTTCCATACCCCCTTTCCTTCCCTCAGCAGCCACGGTTTTTAAAATCACAAGTGAACCGCACTATCGGGAACTCGGCCCATCGGAGACGAAGAATCGGCAAGGCTCCGGAGAATATCAGGTTGGACCCGTGAATGATATGCAAACAGTGTTTACTGTGTGTGCATTCCCGAACTCATTGACGCCGCTGGCGAGGCACCAGAGAATTGCAATTTGACGTGAAATCAGCGCTTGCCACCGCCTTGGCGTCAGAACTGATTCCCAGCCAATCGCGTTTCCTGATTCTGGCATCAGCTGAAGGAGAATCTCGCCCCACATCTTCCCCGTTCTCCCCCTTCAGCATTCCGAAGGGTCCGTTCCCCCCGTGACGGCCTGGCCTACTCCAACTCAATACCCCCTCTCCTCACTTTTCCAGGTCTCCTGAACACTCAAAAGAATGAACAAAGAAAATTACAGCACAGGAACAGGCCCTTCGGCCCTCCCAGCCTGCGCCAATCCAGATCCTTTATCTAAACCTGTTGCATTTCTACTTCCCTCTGTTCCCCGCCCGTTCATATATCTGTCCAGGTGCATCTTAAATGATGCTATCATGCCCGCCTCTACCACCTCCGCTGGTAAAGCGTTCCAGGCACCCACCACCCTCTGCGTAAAAAACGTTCCACGCACATCTCCCTTAAACTTTTCCCCTCTCATCTTGAAATCGTGACTCCTTGTAACTGACACCCCCAATCTTGGGAAAAGCTTGTTGCGATCCACCCTGTCCATACCTCTCATAATTTTGTAGACTTCAATCAGGTCCCCCCTCAACCTCCGTCTTTCCAACGAAAACAATCCTAATCTACTCAATCTTTCTTCATAGATAGCACCCTCCATACCAGGCAACATCCTGGTGAACCTACTCTGCACCCTCTCCAAAGCATCCACATCCTTCTGGTAATGTGGCGACCAGAGCTGTACGCAGTATTCCAAATGTGGCCGAACCAAAGTCATATACAACTGTAACATGACCTGCCTACTCTTGTACTCAATACCCCGTCCGATGAAGGCAAGCATGCTGTATGCCTTCTTGACCACTCTATCGACCTGCGTTGCCACCTTCTGTGTACAATGGACCTGAACTCCCAGATCTCTCTGTACATCAATTCACTCCTTCCGGCTAAAGCAGCCATTTCTGTCAACTGTGTTCAAATTGCCCGACTACATTCGCTGCTGACAATGGCGTCTGCTTCACCATTGTTGGTGCCTTTTTGCTGTTCAGACTCAATCCAGGATTTAAACTCTTGGATGATTTTACTTGCTCGATGATATTTTGTGGGCCTCCTCCTCTGTCTCTGGTTGGGTTGTGACCACCAGGTGGTGCTGTTGTTCAGTCAGTTCAACACAGATTCTCAAAGTGTTGCCACACTTGCTGCATCTGGACATTGAGCACAGTCGCCACCGACTAAAACCCCTTCTTGTGTCAACTGGGGTTTGGAGGCCTGTGGGCTCAAAGTGTCTCACTGTGTCAGGGGCATCATCTCGGTCAGGGTGCCCTGCGGCAGGGGGCGAGCCTCCGTTAACACCACCACCCACCCCTAAATTATTGAGAAAGAGTGAGAGAGAGGCAGGGAAACAGAGAGAGAGAGAGAGGGAAACAGAGGGCGAGAGTAAGAGAAAATGACAGCGAGAGAGAGAGAGACAGAGACCGATAGAGTGACAGAGACAGAGAGAGAGAGACAAAGGCCGAGGGAGATGGAGAGAGAGGTAGAGAAAGAGAACATAGAACATATAACATACAGTGCAGAAGGAGGCCATTCTGCCCATCGAGTCTGCACCGACCCACTTAAACCTTCACTTCCACGCTATCCCCGTAACCCAATAACCTCTCCCAATCTTTCCGGATACTAAGGGCAATTTATCATGGCCAATCCACCTAACCTGCACGTCTTTGGACTGTGGGAGGAAACCGGAGCACCCGGAGGAAACCCACGCAGACACGGGGAGAACATGCAGACTCCGCACAGACAGTGACCCAGCGGGAATCGAACCTGCGACCCTGGCGCTGTGAAGACACATGCTAGCCACTTGTGCTACCGGGCTGCCCTCGGCAAAGAGATAGTGAGCGACAGAGACGGAGCGCAAGAGAGGGAGTGGCAGAGACAGCAAGCGTGTGTGAGACAAAGACCTAGGGAGAGAGAAAAACAGAGAGAATGACAGAGAGAGGCAGAGAGAGAGAGGAGCAGATGACCAAGAGAGAGGGACAGAAAGAGAGGGGAGGGGGGAAGAGACAGAGATAGTTACAGAGAGACAGTGACAGAGACTGTCATAACCCACAAGTATCTTACTTATAATTAAATTCCCAGAGAACGTTGCAGAATATGTGTCCCCTGTTAAGGGGGCAGGGAACCGCTAAGCAATGTATGATATATAAAGCCAGCCATTTAGGCATAGGCAAGGCAGACCCAGCTGGGATCTACCATGTACGATATATAACAGTGATTGGAAATAAACTATGCTGCTTTGAACTACTGCAAGCATAGTCCACTAGTGTGGACTGCATCATGGCCTTATAAAAGAGATAGAACAGAGAGATAGAGAAACACAGAGAGAGATAGGGAGTAACACAGGATAGAAGGAGAGAGAGAACCAGAGAGAGAGACTGCGAGATAGAGAGGGAGGCAGATTAAGAGACAGAGAGTGAGAAAGAGAGGGACAGAGAGGCGGGGACAGTGAGAAGCAGAGAGGGAGTAAGACTTAAAGGGAGAGACAGATATGACGATTGCAGACCAGACCCTAACAGTGGCAATGATACTGACTGAAACCCCAATATTTTAGTTTATTTTGTAAAACTGTGCGGAAAGAGTGATTCGCTGCAGGAGTGATTGCTTGAAGAAATAGGATTTGCATATTTTTAAAACAAAACTTTATCATGAGTGCAATATCAAACTCTCTATCTTCACACCCGAAAAGAAATTACACCTCCATTAACCCGACTCAATTCCCCATTAAACAGCAAAAGAACGTGCAAGAGGAATGGAAAGGAAGCAGAGTCTGCACTCGGAATCCCACTTGTAATAAATGTCGGAATTTCTGATATATTATGTATCTTTGTTGAAGTGAGGGTTAAAAGCCTGGGTTAGTGTGTATAACTGCCGCAGTAGTGTTTTTAAAAATCCAAGTTTGCAAGCTAGGGCCTTTCGAGAACTAGAGGTGCAATTATAGCACCGTAAAAGCTTGGGCTAATGGATTATTCTTTGGGTTAAGAGGGTTCCCAGTGGGATCTTTAATTAGAGAATTGGCCAGAATTCTACAGTAGTTGCGACTCACTTTTACCGCTGGCAACGTATCCCCACCCGTGGGTTTCCAGCAGCATGGGGTGGTTACAATGGGGAAAATCCCATTGACAAGAGGCAGGAAGATAGAATCCCGCTACCAGAGAATGGCAGGCGGCTGGAGAACCGGCGAATCCCTCTCGCTGTGTTTCAGCTTGGTACGGTGATGTAACTAATGTGGGGAGGTAAAGTACCATGCAGGTTGCAGGAAAGCAGGCAGTGCAGTTGGTCCCTGGTTGTCAAACTATGAAGACAGTTTCTGAAGACGTCAGTGAGAGATCGTGCATTATTCTCACAGGGTTAGGTCTCTGTCTTGAAAACAATCTCAAGATATTTCTCTTTTCCAAAGTGGAGTTTCAATTGTTTCTGAGTGCTAACTATATTTGAGAGTGGATTAAGCTAGTTTTGTTGTTTGAGTGGGAATAAAGATAGCAGTTAAGTGTTATTGTGTCACCGTATTGATTAGCATTGTTTAAGGTGTAATCTAAGGCATTTTCTTTATGACGTTAAAGATATTTTAATAATGTGTTCGAAATAAAGTTTGTTTTAATCTACACATCCCTCTTTCTTTGTGAAATTACTCCTGGATCGAGGAATCCTTCCCTCACAGTCTGAGAAAATTAAAATTAAATATTGGGGTTAGGATCTGGTATTAATCCACTGCCTGGTGGGCCATCCTGTGAAATATATTGATATAGGATCAGCCTGTTCAATCACGTGAGGGGCCCCTGTGACAGAAAAGCGTCACCCTGGTCAAATTGAGGGCCAGCTGACAGTGACGAGAGAGCAAGGCAGAGATCTGTTATCCTCGCTCTGACCTGGGAGGAATACCACTGTCTGTCCTTCAGCCAATCTTTTCCCACCCAAATTGACACTGAACCCCCCCCCCCCCCCCCCCCCCTCCACCCTCCCGTCCCATGTGCCCCAATCTTGTTGAGCAGCCTTTTATGTGACACTTCATCAGATGGTTTGTCGGAATCCAGATAGACAACATGGAGCGCGTTTCCATCATCGACCTTCTGTTATCTCATCTGTTCAATTAATCAAGTACGATCTGCCTTTTATAAACCTGCAATGTCTCTCTGTCGTCAACTCAAACCTCTCTAAGTACTGACTGATAATTTCCTTCATTATTAATCCTCACCACCACTGTTGTTAAACTGGTCGCCTATAGTTACCAGAACTGTTGTTTGCACATTTCTTGAATAAGACTGTCACATTTTCCACTCTCCTCCAATCCTCTGGCATGGCCCCAGTAATGAGGGAAGATTCTCAAAGGGTGGAACTCCCCTTTAGCCTTAAACGTTTCCCAACTCAGCCACTGTCTCATTTCCTGTTGAAAGTTCTCATTGAATCAGCTGTCCTTGCCCTTCCAGCAGCTCCTTAAACATCACTACAGCTCTCTGTGTAAAACAATATTTCCCCACTTCACCTTTGCCCAGAATGGTTACAGCACAGGGGGCGAGGCCATTCCACCCATCCTGTCTGTGTTGACCATCAGTGCCTCCCTGCTTACTGACCTTCCTGAAACTCTCCTGATTAACACGCGGAAAACTTGTTCTGATTTTAACATGTCCGTGAACCATAGATCATGGAATTTTTTTTACAGTGCTGAAGGAGGCCATTCGGCCCATCGAGTCTGCACCGGCCCTTGGAAAGAGCACCTTACCCAAGCCCACACACCCCCACCCTATCCCTGTAATCCAGTAACCCCACTTAACCTTTTTGGACACTAAGGGCAATTTATCATGGCCAATCCACCTAACCTGCACATCTTTGGACTGTGGAAGGAAACCGGAGCACCCGGAGGAAACCCACGCACACACAGGGAGGACGTGCAGACTCGGCACAGACAGTGACCCAAGCCGGAATCGAACCTGGGACCCTGGAGCTGTGAAGCAGCAGTGCTAACTACTGTGCTGCCGTTCTGCCCTAAGTTTCCACGTAGCTCCCTCTGCTTCATGGAAAGTGTCACTGCGCAGGATAGGAGTGACAGCAGTGGCTCGATTGACATCACTCTCTGAACCACAAGGTCATCTGTTCACGTCCCGCTCCAGGGCTTGAGTGTGTGGGTCGAGTACTGAGGGAGCACTGCGCTGTCGGAGGTACTGTCTGTACGGATGGATGGGAAAGATCTTGTGGCACCATTTTGATGAAAGAGCAATATCCTGGTCACATCAATACCTCAATCAATGTTGTGCAGGCGTGCTGGGGGGGAGACTATTTGCGAATTATCGCATTCGGAACCACATTCAGAAAAATGTCAGTCAGTCTGCACTGCTGACACAGTCAAAGCAGTAAATGGGGGTTTGGGGGGGGACATGGGTCTTTGATTGGTCACTGGGCTGTGTCCACACTTTACTGCTCCTTCCTTCAACACTCAATGCAAAGAAGATTTGCAATCAGTCCAACATGGAGGGTGCTGGGAGTTAGACCACAGCTGGAGCACTGCTTACAGTTCCCGTGCTTGCTCGAGAGGGAATGCACAGGAGATTTGTCAGAATGCTGCTGGGTGTGAGGAAAAGCATTTTAATATTTGTGGGATTTATGACTGTGTTATTCTGGGAAACAGGCCTGTGGCTGAGTCTGTGTTTGTGTGTGTGTGCGACTAATTTAATTCAGCTGGGGATTGAGTGGCAACAAAGTTAAGGACATCTCGGGACGAGGGAGTGAAAGCTAAGCACTTGACGTAAATATGGCCAAGTTGGATGTTTGACAACTAAATATGACACAGACATAAATTTGCATTTGGAGATAAAGTACAGTTGTTTTGTTCTGTTGTTAATCCTCAAAAGGGAAGTAAAGGGTGGTTTACAACTTGGAAAAAGGTTATAAATAAGTAAAGTAAATTCTTCTCATTTATTTTACCCGAAAGTGGTGCCCGTCAAGAGGACAGATCAAAGTTTTTATATTCTGGGAAAGGTACATTTCAAAGTAGGATGAGGACGATGGGAAAAGACGAAAGAGGAATAAAATGTTTAAAGAGAGTTTGGGAGCTGTGTTGGGATTGGCCAGGCAAGGCCTCCTGGAATGTATTCTGTGCTGGGAGACAGAAGTGAAAAGAAGCAAAAGTGAAGCAGGTTTCCCAGAAACCCAGAAACTGTCTCAATGTGTTTCAGAAAACAGGGTTTTGTTTTCAACTATCTTGGAATTCCACAGCAAAGTGGGAGAGTGAGACAGAAATCCTTTGCCATCCCACCCCTACGGCAACACTGGTAACATTACTAGAGTTTAAAAAATATATATGAAATATCTGTCAGGGGCTGTTGCCGAAAGAGGTGTTCATTTGTGAGTCTAACCAAGTAGGAATATTTTCAGATGAATATTCCGTAAGGATCATTTTACCTGTGTAAATGTGATCTTGTATGTTTAAATTTTCTTTCCTTAATTGATATTTTGATTTCATGTTTAAAATCTCCAAAATTCGTCCTGAAATTCGGAATTTAGTACACATATCGTCTCGTGGTAAAATACAAAAAGTAGAGTTGTGGGCGCATAATGGCACTGATCCTCCATTTAGCTGGGGCTAGCAGGAAGGCAGTGTAGAGCACCCGGCTCTAGCTGCCGGTACGCCCAGAAAATTACTGGGTCCATGGCTGTGCCTGCGCACTGCGCCCCCTCTGTGGCCGGCCCACGAGCCCCCGACTAAGCTCCGACAGTGCCCCCCCCCAGCCTCTGCCAAAGTCCCCCCTTCCCGCGGATCGGCCTCTACAGACTGTGGCGGCGCTGGACAGATCCTGCAGCCGCTATGGCGAGTTCTCGACAATGACTAGCACACACGACCGACGCCACCGGGAACTCGGCTGGTTGGGGACGGAGCATCGGGGGAAGGGAGGGCCTCAGGCAACGTCCTGAGGCCAACGATACGGCATACCCCTAGAGTATGTCGCTTTGGAGGGGGCGGAACATTGCAAAAGGATTTTGCCCCCAATTCCGTCGGAAACGAGTATTCTCCGGCCGAACGCGTTTTCGGCACCAGCTCCTGGAGAATACCGCCTATGCTACCTCACCCTTTGGTGGTGGCACTCACCACCAGCCGAATCAGAAGACTGGGGCTGGAGAGTTTAACGAAAAGAGGAAATGTTGGATAAGCTGAGGTTGCTTTCTTTGGAAAAGAGGAGGCTGACTGGAGACATAATTGTTGTTATGAGGAGTCTCGGCAGGCATGGATTGGCCGGATCTGTTCCCATGGCCGAGGTGGTCCAAAACCAGGGGCCCTGTGGTCAGAGGGAAAAGGTTTGAAGGAGATTTGAGAAGATGTATTTTCACTTCAGTAGGCCATGGTTTTACTGACATAGATGATCTGAGACTGAAACCAATCAGACAATAACTATTATACCCTCCTCAATAGTGCAAACTCATCTGCTAGTTTGATACTGAAGGTCGAGGTCAGACATCACAAAGAATCTTAACAAGAAAATTATGTTTTCATAAAAGGATATCAGTGATCCAGAACACACACACATATTCAAAGAACAGGAAATATGAAGACATTGGATAAATACAATATTCACAATCAGGACATCAAGTGGAATCAATAAATGGTGTTCAATTTGTGTCAACCTCAGTTAGACCACACTGGGAGCACTGTGCACAGTTCTGGTCTCCATATCCCTCAGTTAGACCACACTGGGAGCACTGTGCACAGTTCTGATCTCCATATCCCTCAGTTAGACCACACTGGGAGCACGGTGCACAGTTCTGGTCTCCATATCCCTCAGTTAGACCCCAGTGGGAGCACTTTGCACCGTTCTAGTCTTCAAATCCCTCGGTTAGACCACACTGGGAGCACTGTGCACAGTTCTGATCTCCATATCCCTCAGTTAGACCACACTGGGAGCACTGTGCACAGTTCTGATCTCCATATCCCTCAGTTAGACCACACTGGGAGCACTGTGCACAGTTCTGATCTCCATATCCCTCAGTTAGACCACACTGGGAGCACTGTGCACAGTTCTGATCTCCATATCCCTCAGTTAGACCACACTGGGAGCACGGTGCAGAGTTCTGGTCTCCATATCCCTCGGTTAGACCACACTGGGAGCACTGTGCACAGTTCTGGTCTCCATATCCCTCAGTTAGACCACACTGGGAGCATTGTGCACAGTTCTGGTCTCCAGATCCCTCAGTTAGACCCCACTGGGATAACTGTGCACACTTCTGGTCTCCATATCCCTCAGTTAGACCACACTGGGAGCACTGTGTACAGTTCTGGGTCTCCATATCCCTCGATTAGACCACACTGGGAGCACGGTGCAGAGTTCTGGTCTCCATATCCCTCGGTTAGACCACACTGGGAGCACTGTGTACAGTTCTGGTCTCCATATCCCTCGGTTAGACCACACTGGGAGCACTGTGCACAGTTCCAGTCTCCATATCCCTCAGTTAGACCACACTGGGAGCACTGTGCACAGTTCTGGTCTCCATTTCCCCAGGTTAGACCAAACTGGGAGCACTGTGCACAGTTCTGATCTCCATATCCCTCAGTTAGGCCACACTGGGAGCACTGTGCACAGTTCTGGTCTCCATATCCCTCTGTTAGACCACACTGGGAGCACTGTGCACAGTTCTGGTCGCCATATCCATCGGTTAGACCATACTGGGTGCACTGTGCACAGTTCTGGTCTGCATATCCCCCAGTTAGACCACACTGGGAGCACTGTGCACAGTTCTGGGTCTCCATATCCCTCGGTTAGACCACACTGGGAACACTGTGTACAGTTCTGGTCTCCATATCCCTCGGTTAGACCACACTGGGAGCACTGTGCACAGTTCTGATCTCCATATCCCTCAGTTAGACCACACTGGGAGCACTGTGCACAGTTCTGGTCTCCATATCCCTCAGTTAGACCACACTGGGAGCACTGTGCACAGTTCTGGTCTCCATATCCCTCGGTTAGACCACACTGGGAGCACTGTGCACAGTTCTGGTCACCATGTCCTTCGGTTAGACCACACTGGGAGCACTGTGCACAGTTCTAGCCACGACTGTAAAAGGAATTGAGATATTGTATGAGCAACAAAAGATTCTAAGACTAATTGCAGAAATGCGAGGTTATACCTATCATCTTCCTCTCTGAGTTTCTGCAGTTTCATTTTTGGGGCCAATCAGTGGAGCAGCTCGAGTGTGAAAACAGGAAGTGATGGCGCCCAAACAGTCAGGAGCGACTCTGCAAGCAGAAAGTCAAGCCTTTTGTTTCCGATTTCACCGGCCTATTGATTAAGCACTACTTCCAGTCCAAATTGCCGCGCTACATAGTCAAAGCGGGTGATTTGACAAATCCACTGGTGAACGGTGGTGCAGACATCATTGTTCCATTTGTTGGGGTCGTAGCGCGCCCCCTTAGTGACGCATCGCTCCACTCCAGCATTGTTCGGCTCGTCTCTGGCCCAGAACCTGTGGGGAAAGAGCAGCTAATGAGAAACTGTCAATGGGTTCGCTGCCATGGGAATGGCAGAAATCCTTTCCTGGTGGATTATTCATCAAGATATTTCAGACATATTGTACTAAATATATTCGGTGCAGCAGGGGTTAAAAGCCGGAGTCAGTGTGTGACTGCTGCAATAGTATTTCTATACAATCCTCGTTTGAAAGGCAGCTGGGCTTTTGGAGACATTGGTATAATTAAAGCATCGTAAAAGTAAGATCAGAATTCTCTCCAGCTGTGGAATTTGTTTGCCGAAGTTGGGCTCATGGAATTTTGTTTATAATAAGAGGGTTCCCTGGTGAGTTGACAATTGGAGACATTGCCGCCGCACCAGATTTCTGTTGTGGTGTGCCCCCGGAATTCTCCGTCTCGCCAGCCGACCAATTGAGTTTCCTGTTGTGGGAAGCCCCACGCCATCGGAAAATCCCCGGGCTGCCGGCGGTACGTAGAATCCAGACAGTGGAGAATCCAGCCCACTTTATTTACTTTTAGTAAGGTGATGTAGTTAATGGGAGGAGTCGGGGCTCAAGCAGCCAGGTGTTGAGTTTCCAGTTAAAAAGTTTAGTTTTAGATTTGGATCTGACAGTTTCTGTCAAAACAGTTCAGTGAAAGATTTGCCTGTGTACAGGTCAGGAGAAATATCTCAGACTGGCAACCTAGACAGTACTTTGAGACAGGCAAGAATCTGCAGCTGGTTCTTGAAGGATATCACTGTCTGAAAGTGGGGTGTCCAAGACATCTCTTTCCAGCAAGTCGTTCTCAGTCGGCTAACTGTATTTAAAAGTGGATTGCGACCGGGGATGGGTTTTGTTTGAGTGGAGATAAAGATAACAGTTCGGGATTTTGCATTGTGATGTTCAGTATTGTTTGATAATTGGAAGATATCTTTCTTCATGAGGTTAATATTAGTGATAACATTTGGTTTAATCGACCCAGTTTGCATGAAATCACTTTTGGAGCGAAATAGTCTTTCCTCACACTCTGACAATTAAATAAAATGTTGGGTTTTTGTCCGGTAACCTAGCAACTGTTAGGATCTGGTCCGGGATAGTAATAGGTGCTGGAGAGGTACCACTTCAGCCCAAATCTTGGGAACACCGTTACCCCTGAGGATTTATTTTTCTGACACACCATGTGAGAAGACAAGACCTTTGCACTAAAAGTGGTGTCAATTTGGCCGAAAATTCAGAAACCTGACCAAATTTACCAGCATACTTTGCAAGTCCTAAAGGGACTTATCAAAGTGTCACGATGATGGAGGGAAACCCTGATTTCCACAAGGATATGCTGATTTTTTAAATAATGTTTTTAAAAATGTTCATATATGTCAAAGGTGGCTGAGGATGTAAGTTCTGTCACTGGTTAAATTGCTGGTCGGTGATACCAAGAGACAGAGATGAGAGAAAATGGAATCATACCCTGTCTCCAGACAATTATATATCAAAAACCCAAAAGCCATACAGAAACTAATTACTGACAAAGAGTACGGACTCAAAACGTTAACTCTGTTTCCCTCCTGATAGACGCTGGCAAACCTGCTGAGTTTTACCAGCGTCCTCTGTTCTTGTTTCAGAAACTAATTGCAATCTCCTGTGGAGATAATGGGAGCTGATTGTCATCTCAGCAGGAATGATCCTGCGAGAGACGTCCCGTACTGGATTACGGATTTTCACCTTCCAGGAATAAGCAGAGACTGCCATAAAAGCCAGTTGAAAGTCAGTGTAGAATAGTTGTTGGGACTGTCAGAGCGTGTCTGTGAGACGAGAGGAAAGACAGCAGCCGACTCCTGAAAGTTGTGAGGGTCACAGTATCTGCTGAAACAAGCTCTGTCGGCAAAGACAAAGCTGATAGGGAATCTGGGCACCTTCTCAACTAAACCGTGGAAAGCTGGAATCTCGAAACGGACCATTCAGCTGCTGAAGTTAGTCTTTTAGGATCATGACCACAATGGCCACGAGGTTTGTCATGAGACTGTCACTTAAAGAAATGTTTGGCTGCTCATGTTACGGCAGTGATATCAGAGCGTGGGTGGAGCTGAGCTCTGGCTCTGCTTTTTAGTTTCGCTTTGAGAAAAGCTTGGCTGTGTCTGTTTTTTTTGGTTTTGTTTTCAGTGTTGGAGCTGAAGCCAGACAAAGCAGGTGTACTGCTGTTCTCTCTGCTATGAAAAGACTATCTCTTGATCAATTGTTGAATTCAGAGTGATAACTGTTCTCAGTGGTGAATTTAAACCTGATGCGCTTCTGTTAAAAGGTGTTTCTTTTGTCTTCTGGATGTTGTTTGGGAAGTTATTAAGGATTACTGAGTGTTGTATTCTTTGGGGGTTGTATTTGAATTGATGGTTGCTAAGATGTTCACTGTATGTTTCAAAAAGGTTAACTTGAGGTCATAATAAACATTGTTTTGCTTTAAAAAATACTTTTCCATTTCTGCTGTACCACACCTGTAGAGTGGGCCATGTGCTCCCCATACCACTATCTATTAAAAGTTGTGGGTCAGGTGAACTCCATGATACACCTTGGGGTTCTCTAAACCCTGGCCCATAACAGGTTCGATCATCTTCTCCTTTTAGATTCAACTCTCAGTTCTAATCTGTGTGAATGAAAATGCGTGTGCTTTATCATTTTCCTTGCATTCAGCAGGTGAATAAACTCCCTCTTTCTACAACTCAGGAAAGTCTGTTTAAATTGTGTCATGTGAGAGTACCTTTAAGAAATGGGTGTTTATAAATGGGTGTGCGTATAAATATCTGTAGTGAGAGTACATTTAAGAAATGGGTGTTTACTACTGAAGTGATGTCAGAGAGTGGGTGGAGCTGGGCTGTCTGTCAGCTTTTTACTTTCGCTTTAGGCTTTTTTGCTGCAGGGTGGATTTGGTTTCATTTTAGTTTTGGAGAAGCTGCAGTCACGGCAGGATGTGTGTGAATCTCTGTAAGCTTATGAATGTTCATTTGCTGATTTCAACGTGTGAACAGCCCTGAGTGCAATCAAGCTGGTGGAGGGCTGGGTTCAAGGCCAAGAACAGTAAAATATGAACAATCATAAAAACAGATTGTGATACAGAATTCCTGCAGTGCAGAAGGAGGCCATTCGGCCCATCGAGTCTGTACCTCTGAGTGAACACCTTACCCAGGTCCAATCCCCAGCCTGTCCTTAGAGTGTAACCTGTACATTTATGGTCACTGAGGGGCAATTTAGCACGGCCAATCCAACTAACCTGCACATCTTTGGACTGTGGGAGGAAACCGGAGCACCCGAAGGAAACCCACCCAGACACGGGGAGAACGTGCAGACTCCACACAGACTGTCACCCGAGGCTGGAATTGAACAGGGTCCCTGGAGCTGTGAGGCAGCAGTGCTAACCACTGTGCCACCATGCATGGAATAAGATGAGGAAAGAACTAAGTATGGTCCTATGTCAGAGGCTGGGAATCCTGCCGAGAGTAACTCACCTCCTGACTCCCCCCAAAGCCTGTCCACCATCTACAAGGACACAAGTCAGGAGTGTGATGGGACCCTCTCCACTTGCCTGGATGGTTGCGGCTCCCAACAACACTCGAGAAGCTCCACACCATCCAGGACAAAGCAGCTCCCGTTCGATCGACACGCTAACCCCCCACCTTCCACATCCGCTCCCTCCCCCACCGACGCACAGCAGCAGCCGTGTGTCCCGTCTACAAGATGCACGGCAGCCACTCGCCGAGGCTCCTTCGACAGCAGCTTCCAAACCCACCACCTCTCCCACCGAGAGGGACAAGGGGCAGCAGGGGCACGGGGAACACCCACCGCCTGCAAGTCCCCCCCTCCAAGCACCACCCCCCCCCCCTCCCCCCACGCACCCCACACACACACCATCCTGACTGGGAAATATATCGGCCGTTCCTTCACTGTTGCTGGGTCAGAATCCCGGAACTCCCTTAGTGGGCTGCACAGAGGCACAGTGGCTAGCACTGCTGCCTCACAGCTCCAGGGACCCGGGTTCAATTCCAGCCTCGGGTCACTGTCTGTGCGGAGTCTGCACGTTCTCCCTGTCTCTGCGTTGGTTTCCTCCGGGTGCTCTGGTTTCTTCCCACAGTTCAAAGATGTGCAGGTTGGGTGGATAAATTGCCCCTTCGTGTCCAGGGAGGTGTTGGTTAGGTTAAGTGGGTTACTGGGTTAGGGCAGGTAAGTGGATTTGGGTCGGGTGCTCTTTCATAGGGTCAATGCAGACTAGATGGGCTGAATGGCCTGATTCTGCACTGTAGGGATTCTACGGCTGCAGCGAGTCAAGATTGCGGCTCACCCACCACCTTCTCAAGGGGCATTTAGGAATGGGGTATAAATGCTGGGTCCATCTGCGAGGCCCACCTTCCAAGATAAAATTAAAAGACAAACTCACAGAATGTTGGTAACGTCAAGACGGGCTTTAACCCCATGGTTTAAACAAAGAACATGGAACCCTCTGTGATCAAACCTCAGACGAGGATATTTCCAATGTGTCTCTGCCAGGAAAGTTGCTATTTATTGTCCATTCCTTGTTGGTGATGGTGTTGGAGTTGGGGGGATGATGGAGAGGTGGGGGGTGGGGGATGGGGCAGTATCTTGGAACCCGCCGGCAGATTGGTACAACGACTTGGCATGTTCAGGGGGGCAGGTAATCCAGAATATTCCACCCACGGTGCCGTTGACTGTAGTTAGTCACCAGTTCACACAGCACTACAGGCCGGGAATGCAGCCTGGGGTTTTCCTGCCCTCACTGCAGGCCATTGGGAACTCACCCCATCACTAACTGATCGCCATTCACCCAGCGGTAGACACCAACTTGTTCCAGGTCAGTCAGCCCAATCCACCGTTTATCACGGTCGTGAGTCTCTATGAAGTTCTGGAAAAGGAAAAGAAAAGGGGTTGAAAACTGAGCGAGACCATGAGCAGTACATCTCTGCCCACAACGGGGGCTCCGAGTGTCCGCTGCCATCCAGAGGTGATCGCCAAGGAGACTTCCGGTTTTGTCAAAACAGTCTTTAATTCCATCTCAAATTGTTCACGGTCAAAGTGTCATGATACGTAGACACACACAATAATGATATAAAGGCAGGCACAGACAAGCAGCTAATGGACACAGAGAACAGGATGTGACCAATAAGCAGGCAGGACACTCAGGGGTGGTATCTGACTATAAAAGACACGAGGCATTCACACTCCGCCTCTTTCCACTGATGAACATCTAGAGAGTCAGTCAGAGTTTATGTTACAATCCACACCTTCACCAAGTGGCTAAGAGCTAGTCTGGTTCTGTCAGACAGAGTAACCAGAGTAGCAGAGAGTCGAACTCACAGAGAACTGTGCTAACTGTGCTATTAGTTCAATAAACCTGATTGAACTAACTTCAAGGTCTGCAGTATCTTTCTGATCTAAGCTGCATCCAGTTGCAGCCAGTGTTAGACCAGTGTACCTAACACGACAAAAAAGACTTTGGATCTTCAATCAGTTTCAAAGGCATTTCGGTAAACCTTCCTCTCTCTCTCTCTCTCTCACACACACTCCTGTACCTGGGGAGGTCTCTCTAACCCTCTCTCTCTCTCTCTCTCTCACACACACTCCTGTGTCTGGGAGGGTCTCTCTAACCCTCTCTCTCTCTCTCTCTCTCTCACACATTCCTGTGTCTGGGAGGGTCTCTCTAACCCTCTCTCTCTCTCTCTCTCTCTCTCTCACACACACTCCTGTGTCTGGGAGGGTCTCTCTAACCCTCTCTCTCTCTCTCTCTCTCTCTCACACACACTCCTGTGTCTGGGAGGGTCTCTCTAACCCTCTCTCTCTCTCTCTCTCACACACACTCCTGTGTCTGGGAGGGTCTCTCTAACCCTCTCTCTCTCTCACACACACACTCCTGTATCTGGGGAGGTCTCTCTAACCCTCTCTCTCTCTCTCACACACACTCCTGTATCTGGGGAGGTCTCTCTAACCCTCTCTCTCTCTCTCACACATTCCTGTATCTGGGGAGGTCTCTCTAACCCTCTCTCTCTCTCACACACACTCCTGTATCTGGGGAGGTCTCTCTAACCCTCTCCCTCTGTCTCTCTCTCACACACTCCTGTATCTGGGGAGGTCTCTCTAACCTTCTCTCTCTCTCTCTCTCTCTCTCTCACACATTCCTGTATCTGGGGAGGTCTCTCTAACCCTCTCTCTCTCACACACACTCCTGTATCTGGGGAGGTCTCTCTAACCTTCTCTCTCTCTCTCACACACACTCCTGTATCTGGGGAGGTCTCTCTAACCCTCTCCCTCTCTCTCTCACACACACTCCTCTATCTGGGGAGGTCTCTAACCCTCTCTCTCTCTCTCTCACACACACTCCTGTATCTGGGGAGGTCTCTCTAACCCTCTCCCTCTCTCTCTCACACACACTCCTGTATCTGGGGAGGTCTCTCTAACCCTCTCTCTCTCTCTCTCTCACACACACTCCTGTGTCTGGGAGGGTCTCTCTAACCCTCTCTCTCTCTCTCTCTCTCTCACACACACTCCTGTGTCTGGGAGGGTCTCTCTAACCCTCTCTCTCTCTCTCTCTCTCTCTCACACACACTCCTGTGTCTGGGAGGGTCTCTCTAACCCTCTCTCTCTCTCACACACACACTCCTGTATCTGGGGAGGTCTCTCTAACCCTCTCTCTCTCTCTCACACACACTCCTGTATCTGGGGAGGTCTCTCTAACCCTCTCTCTCTCTCTCACACACTCCTGTATCTGGGGAGGTCTCTCTAACCCTCTCTCTCTCTCACACACACTCCTGTATCTGGGGAGGTCTCTCTAACCCTCTCCCTCTGTCTCTCTCTCACACACTCCTGTATCTGGGGAGGTCTCTCTAACCTTCTCTCTCTCTCTCTCTCTCTCTCACACATTCCTGTATCTGGGGAGGTCTCTCTAACCCTCTCTCTCTCTCACACACACTCCTGTATCTGGGGAGGTCTCTCTAACCTTCTCTCTCTCTCTCACACACACTCCTGTATCTGGGGAGGTCTCTCTAACCCTCTCTCTCTCTCACACACACTCCTCTATCTGGGGAGGTCTCTCTAACCCTCTCTCTCTCTCTCTCACACACACTCCTGTATCTGGGGAGGTCTCTCTAACCCTCTCTCTCTCTCTCTCACACACACTCCTGTATCTGGGGAGGTCTCTCTAACCCTCTCTCTCTCTCTCTCACACACACTCCTGTATCTGGGGAGGTCTCTCTAACCCTCTCTCTCTCTCTCTCTCTCACACACTCCTGTATCTGGGGAGGTCTATAACCCTCTCTCTCTTTCTTTCTCTCTCTCTCCACACTCTCCTGTATCTGGGGTGGTCTCGCTAACCCTCTCTCTCTCTCTTTCACACACATACACTCCTGTATCTGGGGAGGTCTCTCCAACCCTCTCTCTCTCTCTCTCTCTCACACACTCCTGTATCTGGGGAGGTCTCTCTAACCCTCTCTCTCTCTCTCTCTCTCACACACTCCTGTATCTGGGGAGGACTCTCCAACCTTCTCTCTCTCTCTATCTTTCAGACACACTCCTGTATCTGGGGAGGTCTCTAACCCTCTCTCTCTCTCTCTCTCTCACACACTCCTGTATCTGGGGAAGTCTCTCTAACCCTCTCTCTCTCTCACACACTCCTGTATCTGGGGAGGTCTCTCTAACCTTCTCTCTCTCTCTCTCTCTTTCACACACACTCCTGTATCTGGGGAGGTCTCTCTAACCCTCTCTCTCTCTCTCACACACTCCTGTATCTGGGGAGGTCTCTAACCCTCTCTCTCTCTCTCACACACACTCCTGTATCTGGGGAGGTCTCTCTAACCCTCTCTCTCTCTCTCGCTCTCACACACTCCTGTATCTGGGGAGGTCTCTCAAACCCTCTCTCTCTCTCTCACACACACTCCTGTATCTGGGGAGGTCTCTCTAACCCTCTCTCTCTCTCACACACACTCCTGTATCTGGGGAGGTCTCTCCAACCCTCTCTCTCTCACACACTCCTGTATCGGGGGAGGTCTCTCTAACCCTCTCTCTCTCTCTCACACACACTCCTGTATCTGGGGAGGTCTCTCTCTCTCTCTCTCTCTCTCTCTCACACTCACTCCTGTATCTGGGGAGGTCTCTCTAACACTCTCTCTCTCTCTCATACACACTCCTGTATCTGGGGAGGTCTCTCTAACCCTCTCTCTCTCTCTCTCACAGACTCCTGTATCTGGGGAGGTCTCTCTAACCCTCTCTCTCTCACACACACTCCTGTATCTGGGGAGGTCTCTCTAACCCTCTCTCTCTCACACACTCCTGTATCTGGGGAGGTCTCTCAAACCCTCTCTCTCTCTCACACACACACTCCTGTATCTGGGGAGGTCTCTCTAACCCTCTCTCTCTCTCTCACACACACTCCTGTATCTGGGGAGGTCTCTCCAACCCTCTCTATCTCTCTCACACACACTCCTGTATCTGGGGAGGTCTCTCTCTCTCTCTCTCTCTCACACTCACTCCTGTATCTGGGGAGGTCTCTCTAACCCTCTCTCTCTCTCTCTCATACACACTCCTGTATCTGGGGAGGTCTCTCTAACCCTCTCTCTCTCTCTCTCACAGACTCCTGTATCTGGGGGGTCTCTCTAACCCTCTCTCTCTCACACACACTCCTGTATCTGGGGAGGTCTCTCTAACCCTCTCTCTCTCACACACACTCCTGTATCTGGGGAGGTCTCTCTAACCCTCTCTCTCTCACACATACTCCTGTATCTGGGGAGGTCTCTCTCTCTCTCTCTCTCACACGCTCCTGTATCTGGGGAGGTCTCTCTCTCTCTCTCTCTCTCTCTCTCAGGCACACACACTCCTGTATCTGGGGAGGTCTCTCTAACCTCTCTCTCCCTCTCTCTCACACACTCCTGTATCTGGGGAGGTCTCTCTAACCCTCTCTCTCTCTCACACACACTCCTGTATCTGGGGAGGTCTCTCTAACCCCCTCTCTCTCTCTCACACCTCCTGTATCTGGGGAGGTCTCTCTAACCCTCTCTCATTCTCTCTCTCTCCACCTCCTGTATCTGGGGAGGTCTCTCTACCCTCTCTCTCCTCTACTCATCACCCAGCCTCCTGTATCTGGGGAGGTCTCTTCTAACCCTCTCTCTCTTCAACACTACAGTCCCTGTATCTGGGGAGGTCCGCTCTAACCCTCGCTCTCTCTCACAATAACTCCGGTAATCTGGGGAGATCTCTCGTAACCTCTCTCGCTCTCTCTCTCAAGGAAAAAAAACAAACTCTGTAATCTGGGGAGGATCTCTTGTAACCCTCTGCTCTCTCTCGCTCTCACACACTCCTGTATCTTGGGGAGGTCTCGCTAACCCTGCATCGTCTCCCGCTCTCTTCACACACACTCTGTATCCTGGGGAGGTCGCCTCTAACCCTCTCTCTCCCTCTATCTCACACACACTCTGTATCTGGGAGGTCTCTCTAACCCTCTCTCTCTCTCTCTCACACACTCCTGTATCTGGGGAGGTCTCTCTAACCCTCTCTCTCTCTCTCACACTCCTGTATCTGGGGAGGTCTCTCTAAACCCTCTCTCTCTCTCTCTCTCTCTCTAACACACTCCTGTATCTGGGGAGGTCTCTCTAACCCTCTCTCTCTCTCTCACACACACTCCTGTATCTGGAGAGGTCTCTCTTACCCTCTCTCTCTCTCTCTCTAACACACTCCTGTATCTGGGGAGGTCTCTCTAACCCTCTCTCTCTCTCCCTCTCACACACACACTCCTATATCTGGGGAGATCTCTCCACATTCTGGGAGGTGCTGAAGGTGGTGATTAGGGGGGTAGATTATTGCATACAAAGCACACAAAGACAGGGACTGGGCGGCCAGGCAAGAGCTGGTCGACTCCATTCTGGAGGTGGATTGGTGATACTCCAGGGCCCAAACCATGGGTCTTCTGGCGGAAAGGAAAAAATTGCACTTGGACTTCAACCTCAACTGAAAAAGCAATGCACTCGCTCAGGGGGACCTTTTCTGAACAAGGAGAGAAGGCCAGCCGGCAGCTGACTCACCAGCTGAGAAAGCAGGCAGCGAGATAATAATAATAATCTTTATTGTCCCAAGTAGGCTTATATTAACACTGCAATGAAGTTCCTGTGAAAAACCGCTAGTCGCCACACTCCGGCGCCTGTTCAGGTACACGGAGGGAGAATTCAGAATGTCCAATTCAACGAACACACGTCTTTCGGAATTTGTGGGAGGAAACCGGAGCACCCGGAGGAAACCCGAGCACCCGGAGGAAACCCACGCAGACACGGGGAGAACGTGCAGACTCCGCACAGACTGTGACCCAAGCCGGGAATCGAACCTGGGACCCTGGCGCTGTGAAGCTACAGGCTACCCACTGTGCTACTGTAACAGCTCCGGTTAAAGACAGAAGCTACAGGCTACCCACTGTGCTACTGTAACAGCTCCGGTTAAAGACAGAAGCTACAGGCTAGCCGCTGTGTCAGGAAAGATCAATCTGCTGCCGAGGGCTGTATACCTCCAAACCCCGGGGGAAGGGGACTTGAAGGTGAAGCTGTTTCTCGATGGACTGGATAGGCCAGTCGTCGGGGACAATAAGACACGGGGCCCGGGAGCACCCAACATCCTGGTGGATGTTATGGAGAGAATCAGCTCCATGCAGGCGAGGAAGGCACCGGAGCCAGCTGGATTCACGGCGGATAAATAATCTGTGCCAGCACTGGCCCTGTACTTGTGGGAGATTTTCCCGGACCCGCTAATAAGGGGCACTCTGCCACCAACACTGGCACAAGTCTCAATATCACTGATACCCAAAAAAGACAACAACCCGACTGAGTGCAGGTCCCACAGGCCCATCTCACTACATAACATAGACGCAAAACGGCTGGACAGCTACGCACCAGAGGGAGTCGCAGAGGACCAGATCAGCTTTATCAAGGGTAGGCAGCGAACATCAGGCACCTGCTGAACGTGATCGTGACCCCACCCAGGGAGGGAACACCAGAAGTGATCATCTCCCTGGATTCAGTAAAGGTCTTCGACAGAGTCGAGCGGAAATACCTCATAGAGGTGCTGGAGCGGTCTGAGCGAGGGACAGGGTTCACCCCCTGGGTGCAACTCCTGAACAATATACCCAAGGCGGACAAACACCACCGGTTCTAGATACATCTGTCTGCACAGAGCCACGAGGCAGGGGTGCCCCCTATCCCCGCTATCTCCGCTGCTAGGAACTGGCAATCGAGCCACTGACAATTGCCCACAGAGCAGCGGAGGGGTGGAGAGGTGTTGAAAGTTGGGGAAAGAGAGAATCGAGTCTCACTCTACCCGGGTGAACTGCTTCTCTACATTCGGAACCCTCGGAACAGCATGGAAGGGAGAATGAAACTCCGAAAGGGGTTCGGAGCCTTCTCAGGTTACAAACCTAACTTCAGCAAGAGCGGGATCTTCCCTGTGAACCCGCAGAGGGGAGGGGCAGAGCTGGGGGGGTAACTGCTGTTCAAACATGCCCAGACCAAATTCCACTGCCTGGGGATCCAAATAACCCCCAACTGGACACGGATCCACAAATGGAACCTGACACATCTGGTGGAGGAAGTCAAAAAGGACCTGCAGAGGTGGGGCCCACTCGCAGTGAGAATACAGATGTTCAATGTGAACGTACTGCCCAGGTTCCTCTTCCTGTTCATCCCGGGATGAAACGTGGGAGACCTGGCCCTCCCGGACCTACAGTTCTACCACTGGGCAGCCACCGCAGAAAGAGCAGGTGAATGGGAGAAGGATCCGGCAGCAGGTGGGTGGATAAAGAGCAGATTTCTATTCGAACCTTAACAACAGCCCCCCCCCCCCCCCCCCCCCCCCCCCCGCCCAGAGTTCCTTCCGAACCCTAACCACAGCCGCTCTCCCATCCCCCCCCCCCCCCCTCCCCAACTGTACAGGCCGAACCCTAACCACAGCCGCTCTCCCATCCCCCCCCCCCCCCCAGAGTTCCTTCCGAACCCTAACCACAGCTGCTCTCCCATTTCCCCCCCCCCCCCACCCCCCCTGGCCAAATACTCGAGTCCAGAGGGAGGAGCCACGCTCTGGACATGGTACCAAATGTGGCAACACTTCGGCCTAACCACAATGTCCACCATGGCCCCATCTGCCACAATCACAGTGTCACTCCCACAATATTGGACGGCACCTTTAAAAGGTGGAACTCGGACAAGGAGATTCCGACGGTTAGGGACATGTACACAGATGATACAGTAGACCCTGGGGGAACTCACGGAGTGGTTGCAGTTACCAAGAGGGAACTCCCTGAGATACATTCAGGTCAAAAACTTACTCTGCAAAGAAATAGCGACGTTCCTCCCCCCCCCCCCCCCCCGGCCCAACCTCTCTCTCTCCCCCCCCCCCCCCGCCCAGGTAGCAGGACTGGTTAGTAGAAGGACTGCTGGACGTGGGTGTCCTAGGGAAGGTGCGGACTTGTACGGACACCTGTTGGAGGAGATACTCTCGCCCCTGGACAAGACAAGGAAAATATGGGAGGAGGAACTAGGCCGAGAGATAGGGGGAGGACTCTGGATTGAAGCACTGTACAGGGCGAACTTTACCTCCACGTGCTCAGGGCTGAGCCCAACGCAGCTAAAGGTGGTGCACAGAGCGCATCTACACAGGACTCAAATGTGGAGGTGGAGGACCATGGAGGCCCGGCCAACCGCACCCATGTGTTCTGGGCCTGTCCCAGGCTTAGCAGGTCCTGGATGACCATCTCTGAGGCCCTGTCCAGGGTTGTGGGAGTGAGGGTGGAGCCTGGCCCAAAGGTGGCAGGTATCAGACCAGCCAGATCTCGTCACGGGGTAGGGGCTGATGCCCTGGCCTTTGCCTCCCGAGTCGCCCGCTGAAGAATCCTGCTCGGCTGGCGATCGGCAGCACCACCCAAAGGTGCAGACCTTCGGAATTCCTCAGGCTCGGAAGTCGGAAGAGGATTTCCACAGAATGTGGAATCCATTCATCAACCTATCCCAAGACCTATTCGTAGCCAACAAGCAGGAGAGCAAGGGGGAGGGGGTGGGGGAGGGGGGGGGGGGGGGGGGGGAGGGGGGGGGACACGAGCAAGACACGGGACAGATAGAAAAAGGAAAAAGGGGGGTATGGGGGAGGAGGGGAGGGAAGGGGTGGCAAAGGCAGACAAAAGGAAAGTGAGGGAAGCGACACGATGGAGGGGCCAAATGGCAGGGCAAGCTGAGGCCCAAATTAAATTGTAAATAAAAGCTTGTAAATACAAGTTTTGGCCATACGTAAGCCGACTAAAGAGGGGGTCACGGCCACAGTTGATAATTCCTTGTGAATATATGTGTTGTTTTTTTTGGCACGGTTCTGCAATTTCTAAATTGTTTGGATATAAAATGCGAAAACTCAATAAAAACATTTTCAGAAAAATAACGCGAGGTTGGAGTGATTGGGCAGGCAAGCATTCGAGGGCGGTGGGGGGGGGGGGGGGGGGGAAACGACCTGAGAGGTCATACATTGACCCTACCTGTTGGCCTTGGCTGGTCACTATGGCGAGAGTGGTATTCTTGGCGACGCAGGAACTGTTGGCATTGTGCCAATGCCCTCTCTCCGCTGAGAAGTGATAGCAGGTCTTGTTGAACTCTTGCCACCCAACGGGGCAAGTGCTGCTGATCCCGTCTGTAATCAGGACAAACAAAAAGCCGGGTTTGACCTCAATGGTGGCCCAGGAGCAGCAAACTGACAAACAAAAGCCTGAACTCGGTGAAGGCCCTCAATCACCTCAAACATCTCCATCAGATCACCCCCCTCAATTCTCTAAACCCAAGGGGGTCACCTCATCCTCATGGTTTAACCCTTTAAGCCACAGCCCCATCCTGACTGGCTGGATGAAGTTAGTTTCTTTCAGAAGGTGAGATGATTTCAGCTGATTGGCTGATTAAGGACATGAGGATGCTTTGGGAGGTGGATTTGTTTCGGGTCAAGGGAAGGTGGGGTAGGGGGATGGGGGGGACTGTGATTCTCCGCCCCACACAAATATTCAGGTGACCTACCCGATATCGGATCCACAGACATTCACTCCCTCCCCCACCGACGCACAGCGGCAGCCGTGTGTCCCGTCTACAAGATGCACGGCAGCCACTCGCTGAGGCTCCTTCAACAGCACCTTCCAAACCCGCCACCTCTCCCACCGAGAGGGACAAGGGGGCAGCAGGGGCACGGGGAACACCAACCACCTGCAAGCCCCCCTCTGAGGCCCCCCCCCACCATCCTGACTGGGAAATATATCGGCCGTTCCTTCACTGTCGCTGGGTCAAAATCCCCGAACTCCCTACCTAACAGCGCTCTGGGTGTACCTTCACCCCAGGGACGTCAGTGGATGAAGATGGCGGCTCACCCACCACCTTGTCAAGGGGCAATTGGGGATGGATAATAAATGCTGGGCCGAGTGTTCTCAACATTGAAACCCAGGCACTGGATTGAGAGCTGTTTCCAAGGAAGGCCAGGCGATGGGAGGATGGCAATCTGAAGGCCAACCCCATCAAACAGAGATAGATCCTCGAACTGAAAAACAAAAATCGCTTATTGTCACGAGTAGGCTTCAAATTAGGTTACTGTGAAAAGCCCCTAGTCGCCACATTTCGGTGCCTGTTCGGGGAGGCTGGTACGGGAATTGAACCGTGCTGCTGGCCTACCTTGGTCTGCTTTAAAAGCCAGCGATTTAGCCCAGTGTGCTAAACCAGCCCCTAACTTGTGAGGATCTCGAAACAAACCTCTTGTACTTACTGTCAATCACAGCGTTCAACAACACACGTACGCGATCCAATGTTTGGACAGACACTTCCTTCAATTGGCTGCAATTGGTGTGTAGATGATTGTACCTTTGTTCCAATTGGCTGTAGTTGGTGTGTAAACGATTGTAGCTTTGTTCCAATTGGCTGTTGTTGGTTTGTAGATGATTGTAGCTTTGTTCCAATTGGCTGTAGTTGGTGTGTAAGTGATTGTAGCTTTGTTCCAATTGGCTGTAGTTGGTGTGTAGATGATTGTAGCTTTGTTGCAATTGGCTGTTGTTGGTTTGTAGATGATTGTAGCTTTGTTCCAATTGGCTGTAGTTGGTGTGTAGATGATTGTACCTTTGTTCCAATTGGCTGTAGTTGGTTTGTAGACAATTGTGGCTTTGTTCCAATTGGCTGTATTTAACCTTGAATTGTTTATAGTCTCGGCCTAGAGTTCAGAGGGTAAAGTTCAAGGTCAGCAATGAGGTTACACGATCAAAACTGATATCAGCGACCAGCATACTGATGGTTGGACAATACAGACCAGAACCACAGCGGGGGGAGATGGGCTGATGTTTGAAAATGACGGACAGCCCATAAATCCCTCACCGTCCGAAAACTCCTGGTGACTGTCTCAAACTTACCCCAGGAAAATCACTGGAATTCCATCACCCAACTTCCAATTCCCACAATCCCTCCTGTGCAATACTGAGGGAGTGTCCCACTGTCTGAGGGTCAGTACTGAGGGAGTGCCGCACTGTCAGAGGGTCAGTACTGAGGGAGCGCCACACTGTCAGAGGGTCAGTACTGAGCGCGTGCTGCACTGTCAGAGGGTCAGTACTGAGGGAATGCTGCACTGTCAGAGGGTCAGTACTGAGGGAGCGCCGCACTGTCAGAGGGTCAGTACTGAGGGAGCGCCGCACTGTCAGAGGGTCAGTACTGAGAGAGAGCCGCAAGGTCAGAGGGTCAGTACTGAGGGAGTGCTGCACTGTCAGAGGGTCAGTACTGAGGGAGTGCCGCACTGTCAGAGGGTCAGTACTGGTGGAGTGCCGCACTGTCAGAGGGTCAGTACTGAGGGAGTGCTGCACTGTCGGAGGGTCAGTACTGAGGGTGTGCTGCACTGTCGGAGGGTCAGTACTGAGGGAGTGCTGCACTGTCAGAGGGTCAGTACTGAGGGGGCGCCGCACTGTCAGAGGGTCAGTACTGAGTGAGTGCTGCACTGTCAGAGGGTCAGTACTGAGTGAGTGCTGCACTGTCAGAGGGTCAGTACTGAGGGAGTGCTGCACTGTCAGAGGGTCAGTACTGAGGGAGTGCCGCACTGCCAGAGGGTCAGTACTGAGTGAATGCCGCACTGTCGGAGGGTCAGTCCTGAGGGAGTGCTGCACTGTCAGTGGGTCAGTACTGAGGGAGTGCCGCACTTTCAGAGGGTCAGTACTGAGGGAGTGCCGCACTGTCAGAGGGTCAGTACTGAGGGAGTGCCGCACTGTCAGAGGGTCAGTACTGAGAGAGAGCCGCAAGGTCAGAGGGTCAGTACTGAGGGAGTGCTGCACTGTCAGAGGGTCAGTACTGAGGGAGTGCTGCACTGTCAGAGGGTCAGTACTGAGGGAGTGCTGCACTGTCAGAGGGTCAGTACTGAGGGAGTGCTGCACTGTCAGAGGGTCAGTACTGAGGGAGTGCTGCACTGTCAGAGGGTCCGTACTGAGGGAGTGCCGCACTGTCAGAGGGTCAGTACTGAGGGAGTGCTGCGCTGTCAGGGTCAGTACTGAGGGAGTGCCGCACTGTCAGAGGGTCAGGACTGAGGGAATGCTGCCCTGTCAGAGGGTCAGTACTGAGGGAGTGCCGCACTGTCAGAGGGTCAGTACTGAGTGAGTGCCGCACTGTCAGACGGTCAGTACTGAGGGAGTGCTGCACTGTCACAGGGTCAGTACTGAGGGAGTGCGGCACTGTCAGAAGGTCAGTACTGAGGGAGTGCGGCACTGTCACAGGGTCAGTACTGAGGGAGTGCTGCACTGTCAGAGGGTCAGTACTGAGAGAGTGCCGCACTGTCAGAGGGTCAGTACTGAGAGAGTGCCGCACTGTCAGACGGTCAGTACTGAGGGAGTGCCGCACTGTCAGAGGGTCAGTACTGAGTGAGTGCCGCACTGTCAGACGGTCAGTACTGAGGGAGCGCTGCACTGTCACAGGGTCAGTACTGAGGGAGTGCGGCACTGTCAGAAGGTCAGTACTGAGGGAGTGCGGCACTGTCAGAGGGTCAGTACTGAGGGAGTGCTGCACTGTCAGAGAGTCAGTACTAAGGGAGTGCTGCACTGTCTGAGGGTTAGTACTGAGGGAGTGCCGCACTGTCAGAGGGTCAGTACTGAGGGAGCGCCGCATTGTCAGACGGTCAGTACTGAGGGAGTGCTGCACTGCCAGAGGGTCAGTACTGAGTGAATGCCGCACTGTCGGAGGGTCAGTACTGAGGGAGTGCTGCACTGTCAGTGGGTCAGTACTGAGGGAGTGCCGCACTTTCAGAGGGTCAGTACTGAGGGAGTGCTGCACTGTCAGAGGGTCCGTACTGAGGGAGTGCCGCACTGTCAGAGGGTCAGTACTGAGGGAGTGCTGCGCTGTCAGGGTCAGTACTGAGGGAGTGCCGCACTGTCAGAGGGTCAGGACTGAGGGAATGCTGCACTGTCAGAGGGTCAGTACTGAGGGAGTGCCGCACTGTCAGAGGGTCAGTACTGAGGGAGTGCGGCACTGTCAGAGGGTCAGTACTGAGGGAGTGCTGCACTGTCAGTGGGTCAGTACTGAGGGAGTGCCGCACATTCAGAGGGTCAGTACTGAGGGAGTGCCGCACTGTCAGAGGGTCAGTACTGAGGGAGTGCCGCAATGTCAGAGGGTCAGAACTGAGGGAGTGCTGCACTGTCAGAGGGTCAGTACTGAGGGAGTGCTGCCCTGTCAGAGGGTCAGTACTGAGGGAGTGCTGCACTGTCAGAGGGTCAGTACTGAGGGAGTGCTGCACTGTCAGAGGGTCCGTACTGAGGGAGTGCCGCACTGTCAGAGGGTCAGTACTGAGGGAGTGCTGCGCTGTCAGGGTCAGTACTGAGGGAGTGCCGCACTGTCAGAGGGTCAGGACTGAGGGAATGCTGCACTGTCAGAGGGTCAGTACTGAGGGAGTGCCGCACTGTCAGAGGGTCAGTACTGAGGGAATGCGGCACTGTCAGAAGGTCAGTACTGAGGGAGTGCGGCACTGTCACAGGGTCAGTACTGAGGGAGTGCTGCACTGTCAGAGGGTCAGTACTGAGAGAGTGCCGCACTGTCAGAGGGTCAGTACTGAGGGAGTGCCGCACTGTCAGACGGTCAGTACTGAGGGAGTGCCGCACTGTCAGAGGGTCAGTACTGAGTGAGTGCCGCACTGTCAGACGGTCAGTACTGAGGGAGTGCTGCACTGTCACAGGGTCAGTACTGAGGGAGTGCGGCACTGTCAGAAGGTCAGTACTGAGGGAGTGCGGCACTGTCAGAGGGTCAGTACTGAGGGAGTGCTGCACTGTCAGAGAGTCAGTACTGAGGGAGTGCTGCACTGTCTGAGGGTTAGTACTGAGGGAGTGCTGCACTGTCAGAGGGTCAGTACTGAGGGAGTGCCGCACTGTCAGAGGGTCAGTACTGGTGGAGTGCCGCACTGTCAGAGGGTCAGTACTGAGGGAGTGCTGCACTGTCGGAGGGTCAGTACTGAGGGTGTGCTGCACTGTCGGAGGGTCAGTACTGAGGGAGTGCTGCACTGTCAGAGGGTCAGTACTGAGGGGGCGCCGCACTGTCAGAGGGTCAGTACTGAGTGAGTGCTGCACTGTCAGAGGGTCAGTACTGAGTGAGTGCTGCACTGTCAGAGGGTCAGTACTGAGGGAGTGCTGCACTGTCAGAGGGTCAGTACTGAGGGAGTGCCGCACTGCCAGAGGGTCAGTACTGAGTGAATGCCGCACTGTCGGAGGGTCAGTCCTGAGGGAGTGCTGCACTGTCAGTGGGTCAGTACTGAGGGAGTGCCGCACTTTCAGAGGGTCAGTACTGAGGGAGTGCCGCACTGTCAGAGGGTCAGTACTGAGGGAGTGCCGCAATGTCAGAGGGTCAGAACTGAGGGAGTGCTGCACTGTCAGAGGGTCAGTACTGAGGGAGTGCTGCACTGTCAGAGGGTCAGTACTGAGGGAGTGCTGCACTGTCAGAGGGTCAGTACTGAGGGAGTGCTGCACTGTCAGAGGGTCCGTACTGAGGGAGTGCCGCACTGTCAGAGGGTCAGTACTGAGGGAGTGCTGCGCTGTCAGGGTCAGTACTGAGGGAGTGCCGCACTGTCAGAGGGTCAGGACTGAGGGAATGCTGCCCTGTCAGAGGGTCAGTACTGAGGGAGTGCCGCACTGTCAGAGGGTCAGTACTGAGTGAGTGCCGCACTGTCAGACGGTCAGTACTGAGGGAGTGCTGCACTGTCACAGGGTCAGTACTGAGGGAGTGCGGCACTGTCCGAAGGTCAGTCTTGAGGGAGTGCGGCACTGTCACAGGGTCAGTACTGAGGGAGTGCTGCACTGTCAGAGGGTCAGTACTGAGAGAGTGCCGCACTGTCAGAGGGTCAGTACTGAGGGAGTGCCGCACTGTCAGAGGGTCAGTACTGAGTGAGTGCCGCACTGTCAGACGGTCAGTACTGAGGGAGCGCTGCACTGTCACAGGGTCAGTACTGAGGGAGTGCGGCACTGTCAGAAGGTCAGTACTGAGGGAGTGCGGCACTGTCAGAGGGTCAGTACTGAGGGAGTGCTGCACTGTCAGAGAGTCAGTACTGAGGGAGTGCTGCACTGTCTGAGGGTTAGTACTGAGGGAGTGCCGCACTGTCAGAGGGTCAGTACTGAGGGAGCGCCGCATTGTCAGACGGTCAGTACTGAGGGAGTGCTGCACTGCCAGAGGGTCAGTACTGAGTGAATGCCGCACTGTCGGAGGGTCAGTACTGAGGGAGTGCTGCGCTGTCAGGGTCAGTACTGAGGGAGTGCCGCACTGTCAGAGGGTCAGGACTGAGGGAATGCTGCCCTGTCAGAGGGTCAGTACTGAGGGAGTGCCGCACTGTCAGAGGGTCAGTACTGAGTGAGTGCCGCACTGTCAGACGGTCAGTACTGAGGGAGTGCTGCACTGTCACAGGGTCAGTACTGAGGGAGTGCGGCACTGTCAGAAGGTCAGTACTGAGGGAGTGCGGCACTGTCACAGGGTCAGTACTGAGGGAGTGCTGCACTGTCAGAGGGTCAGTACTGAGAGAGTGCCGCACTGTCAGAGGGTCAGTACTGAGAGAGTGCCGCACTGTCAGACGGTCAGTACTGAGGGAGTGCCGCACTGTCAGAGGGTCAGTACTGAGTGAGTGCCGCACTGTCAGACGGTCAGTACTGAGGGAGCGCTGCACTGTCACAGGGTCAGTACTGAGGGAGTGCGGCACTGTCAGAAGGTCAGTACTGAGGGAGTGCGGCACTGTCAGAGGGTCAGTACTGAGGGAGTGCTGCACTGTCAGAGAGTCAGTACTAAGGGAGTGCTGCACTGTCTGAGGGTTAGTACTGAGGGAGTGCCGCACTGTCAGAGGGTCAGTACTGAGGGAGCGCCGCATTGTCAGACGGTCAGTACTGAGGGAGTGCTGCACTGCCAGAGGGTCAGTACTGAGTGAATGCCGCACTGTCGGAGGGTCAGTACTGAGGGAGTGCTGCACTGTCAGTGGGTCAGTACTGAGGGAGTGCCGCACTTTCAGAGGGTCAGTACTGAGGGAGTGCTGCACTGTCAGAGGGTCCGTACTGAGGGAGTGCCGCACTGTCAGAGGGTCAGTACTGAGGGAGTGCTGCGCTGTCAGGGTCAGTACTGAGGGAGTGCCGCACTGTCAGAGGGTCAGGACTGAGGGAATGCTGCACTGTCAGAGGGTCAGTACTGAGGGAGTGCCGCACTGTCAGAGGGTCAGTACTGAGGGAGTGCGGCACTGTCAGAGGGTCAGTACTGAGGGAGTGCTGCACTGTCAGTGGGTCAGTACTGAGGGAGTGCCGCACATTCAGAGGGTCAGTACTGAGGGAGTGCCGCACTGTCAGAGGGTCAGTACTGAGGGAGTGCCGCAATGTCAGAGGGTCAGAACTGAGGGAGTGCTGCACTGTCAGAGGGTCAGTACTGAGGGAGTGCTGCCCTGTCAGAGGGTCAGTACTGAGGGAGTGCTGCACTGTCAGAGGGTCAGTACTGAGGGAGTGCTGCACTGTCAGAGGGTCCGTACTGAGGGAGTGCCGCACTGTCAGAGGGTCAGTACTGAGGGAGTGCTGCGCTGTCAGGGTCAGTACTGAGGGAGTGCCGCACTGTCAGAGGGTCAGGACTGAGGGAATGCTGCACTGTCAGAGGGTCAGTACTGAGGGAGTGCCGCACTGTCAGAGGGTCAGTACTGAGGGAATGCGGCACTGTCAGAAGGTCAGTACTGAGGGAGTGCGGCACTGTCACAGGGTCAGTACTGAGGGAGTGCTGCACTGTCAGAGGGTCAGTACTGAGAGAGTGCCGCACTGTCAGAGGGTCAGTACTGAGGGAGTGCCGCACTGTCAGACGGTCAGTACTGAGGGAGTGCCGCACTGTCAGAGGGTCAGTACTGAGTGAGTGCCGCACTGTCAGACGGTCAGTACTGAGGGAGTGCTGCACTGTCACAGGGTCAGTACTGAGGGAGTGCGGCACTGTCAGAAGGTCAGTACTGAGGGAGTGCGGCACTGTCAGAGGGTCAGTACTGAGGGAGTGCTGCACTGTCAGAGAGTCAGTACTGAGGGAGTGCTGCACTGTCTGAGGGTTAGTACTGAGGGAGTGCTGCACTGTCAGAGGGTCAGTACTGAGGGAGTGCCGCACTGTCAGAGGGTCAGTACTGGGGGAGTGCCGCACTGTCAGAGGGTCAGTACTGAGGGAGTGCTGCACTGTCGGAGGGTCAGTACTGAGGGTGTGCTGCACTGTCGGAGGGTCAGTACTGAGGGAGTGCTGCACTGTCAGAGGGTCAGTACTGAGGGGGCGCCGCACTGTCAGAGGGTCAGTACTGAGTGAGTGCTGCACTGTCAGAGGGTCAGTACTGAGTGAGTGCTGCACTGTCAGAGGGTCAGTACTGAGGGAGTGCTGCACTGTCAGAGGGTCAGTACTGAGGGAGTGCCGCACTGCCAGAGGGTCAGTACTGAGTGAATGCCGCACTGTCGGAGGGTCAGTCCTGAGGGAGTGCTGCACTGTCAGTGGGTCAGTACTGAGGGAGTGCCGCACTTTCAGAGGGTCAGTACTGAGGGAGTGCCGCACTGTCAGAGGGTCAGTACTGAGGGAGTGCCGCAATGTCAGAGGGTCAGAACTGAGGGAGTGCTGCACTGTCAGAGGGTCAGTACTGAGGGAGTGCTGCACTGTCAGAGGGTCAGTACTGAGGGAGTGCTGCACTGTCAGAGGGTCAGTACTGAGGGAGTGCTGCACTGTCAGAGGGTCCGTACTGAGGGAGTGCCGCACTGTCAGAGGGTCAGTACTGAGGGAGTGCTGCGCTGTCAGGGTCAGTACTGAGGGAGTGCCGCACTGTCAGAGGGTCAGGACTGAGGGAATGCTGCCCTGTCAGAGGGTCAGTACTGAGGGAGTGCCGCACTGTCAGAGGGTCAGTACTGAGTGAGTGCCGCACTGTCAGACGGTCAGTACTGAGGGAGTGCTGCACTGTCACAGGGTCAGTACTGAGGGAGTGCGGCACTGTCCGAAGGTCAGTCTTGAGGGAGTGCGGCACTGTCACAGGGTCAGTACTGAGGGAGTGCTGCACTGTCAGAGGGTCAGTACTGAGAGAGTGCCGCACTGTCAGAGGGTCAGTACTGAGGGAGTGCCGCACTGTCAGAGGGTCAGTACTGAGTGAGTGCCGCACTGTCAGACGGTCAGTACTGAGGGAGCGCTGCACTGTCACAGGGTCAGTACTGAGGGAGTGCGGCACTGTCAGAAGGTCAGTACTGAGGGAGTGCGGCACTGTCAGAGGGTCAGTACTGAGGGAGTGCTGCACTGTCAGAGAGTCAGTACTGAGGGAGTGCTGCACTGTCTGAGGGTTAGTACTGAGGGAGTGCCGCACTGTCAGAGGGTCAGTACTGAGGGAGCGCCGCATTGTCAGACGGTCAGTACTGAGGGAGTGCTGCACTGCCAGAGGGTCAGTACTGAGTGAATGCCGCACTGTCGGAGGGTCAGTACTGAGGGAGTGCTGCACTGTCAGTGGGTCAGTACTGAGGGAGTGCCGCACTTTCAGAGGGTCAGTACTGAGGGAGTGCTGCACTGTCAGAGGGTCCGTACTGAGGGAGTGCCGCACTGTCAGAGGGTCAGTACTGAGGGAGTGCTGCGCTGTCAGGGTCAGTACTGAGGGAGTGCCGCACTGTCAGAGGGTCAGGACTGAGGGAATGCTGCACTGTCAGAGGGTCAGTACTGAGGGAGTGCCGCACTGTCAGAGGGTCAGTACTGAGGGAGTGCGGCACTGTCAGAGGGTCAGTACTGAGGGAGTGCTGCACTGTCAGTGGGTCAGTACTGAGGGAGTGCCGCACATTCAGAGGGTCAGTACTGAGGGAGTGCCGCACTGTCAGAGGGTCAGTACTGAGGGAGTGCCGCAATGTCAGAGGGTCAGAACTGAGGGAGTGCTGCACTGTCAGAGGGTCAGTACTGAGGGAGTGCTGCCCTGTCAGAGGGTCAGTACTGAGGGAGTGCTGCACTGTCAGAGGGTCAGTACTGAGGGAGTGCTGCACTGTCAGAGGGTCAGTACTGAGGGAGTGCTGCGCTGTCAGGGTCAGTACTGAGGGAGTGCCGCACTGTCAGAGGGTCAGGACTGAGGGAATGCTGCACTGTCAGAGGGTCAGTACTGAGGGAGTGCCGCACTGTCAGAGGGTCAGTACTGAGGGAATGCGGCACTGTCAGAAGGTCAGTACTGAGGGAGTGCGGCACTGTCACAGGGTCAGTACTGAGGGAGTGCTGCACTGTCAGAGGGTCAGTACTGAGAGAGTGCCGCACTGTCAGAGGGTCAGTACTGAGGGAGTGCCGCACTGTCAGACGGTCAGTACTGAGGGAGTGCCGCACTGTCAGGGGGTCAGTACTGAGTGAGTGCCGCACTGTCAGACGGTCAGTACTGAGGGAGTGCTGCACTGTCACAGGGTCAGTACTGAGGGAGTGCGGCACTGTCAGAAGGTCAGTACTGAGGGAGTGCGGCACTGTCAGAGGGTCAGTACTGAGGGAGTGCTGCACTGTCAGAGAGTCAGTACTGAGGGAGTGCTGCACTGTCTGAGGGTTAGTACTGAGGGAGTGCCGCACTGTCAGAGGGTCAGTACTGAGGGAGCGCCGCATTGTCAGACGGTCAGTACTGAGGGAGTGCTGCACTGTCACAGGGTCAGTACTGAGTGAATGCCGCACTGTCGGAGGGTCAGTACTGAGGGAGTGCTGCACTGTCAGTGGGTCAGTACTGAGGGAGTGCCGCACTTTCAGAGGGTCAGTACTGAGGGAGTGCTGCACTGTCAGAGGGTCCGTACTGAGGGAGTGCCGCACTGTCAGAGGGTCAGGACTGAGGGAATGAGGCACTGTCAGAGGGTCAGTACTGAGGGAGTGCCGCACTGTCAGAGGGTCAGTACTGAGGGAGTGCGGCACTGTCAGAGGGTCAGTACTGAGGGAGTGCTGCACTGTCAGAGAGTCAGTACTAAGGGAGTGCTGCACTGTCTGAGGGTTAGTACTGAGGGAGTGCCGCACTGTCAGAGGGTCAGCACTGAGGGAGCGCCGCATTGTCAGACGGTCAGTACTGAGGGAGTGCTGCACTGTCACAGGGTCAGTACTGAGGGAGTGCTGCACTGTCTGAGGGTTAGTACTGAGGGAGTGCCGCACAGTCACAGGGTCAGTACTGAGGGAGCACCGCACTGTCAGAGGGTCAGAACTGAGGGAGCACCGCAGTGTCAGAGGGTCAGTACTGAGGGAGTGCTGCACTGTCAGAGGGTCAGTACTGAGGGAGTGCCGCACTGTCAGAGGGTCAGTACTGAGTGAGTGCTGCACTGTCAGAGGGTCAGTACTGAGTGAGTGCTGCACTGTCAGAGGGTCAGTACTGAGTGAGTGCTGCACTGTCAGAGGGTCAGTACTGAGGGAGTGCCGCACTGCCAGAGGGTCAGTACTGAGGGAGTGCCGCACTGTCAGAGGGTCAGGACTGAGGGAATGCTGCACTGTCAGAGGGTCAGTACTGAGGGAGTGCCGCACTGTCAGACGGTCAGTACTGAGGGAGTGCCGCACTGTCAGAGGGTCAGTACTGAGTGAGTGCCGCACTGCCAGACGGTCAGTACTGAGGGAGTGCTGCACTGTCACAGGGTCAGTACTGAGGGAGTGCGGCACTGTCAGAAGGTCAGTACTGAGGGAGTGCGGCACTGTCAGAGGGTCAGTACTGAGGGAGTGCTGCACTGTCAGAGAGTCAGTACTGAGGGAGTGCTGCACTGTCTGAGGGTTAGTACTGAGGGAGTGCCGCACTGTCAGAGGGTCAGTACTGAGGGAGCGCCGCATTGTCAGACGGTCAGTACTGAGGGAGTGCTGCACTGCCAGAGGGTCAGTACTGAGTGAATGCCGCACTGTCGGAGGGTCAGTACTGAGGGAGTGCTGCACTGTCAGTGGGTCAGTACTGAGGGAGTGCCGCACTTTCAGAGGGTCAGTACTGAGGGAGTGCTACGCTGTCAGAGGGTCCATACTGAGGGAGTGCCGCACTGTCAGAGGGTCAGTACTGAGGGAGTGCTGCGCTGTCAGGGTCAGTACTGAGGGAGTGCCGCACTGTCAGAGGGTCAGGACTGAGGGAATGCTGCACTGTCAGAGGGTCAGTACTGAGGGAGTGCCGCACTGTCAGAGGGTCAGTACTGAGGGAGTGCGGCACTGTCAGAGGGTCAGTACTGAGGGAGTGCTGCACTGTCAGAGAGTCAGTACTGAGGGAGTGCTGCACTGTCTGAGGGTTAGTACTGAGGGAGTGCCGCACTGTCAGAGGGTCAGCACTGAGGGAGCGCCGCATTGTCAGACGGTCAGTACTGAGGGAGTGCTGCACTGTCACAGGGTCAGTACTGAGGGAGTGCTGCACTGTCTGAGGGTTAGTACTGAGGGAGTGCCGCACAGTCACAGGGTCAGTACTGAGGGAGCACCGCACTGTCAGAGGGTCAGAACTGAGGGAGCACCGCAGTGTCAGAGGGTCAGTACTGAGGGAGTGCTGCACTGTCAGAGGGTCAGTACTGAGGGAGTGCCGCACTGTCGGAGGATCAGTACTGAGGGAGTGCTGCACTGTCAGAGGGTCAGTACTGAGGGAGTGCCGCACTGTCAGAGGGTCAGTACTGAGGGAATGCCGCACTGTCAGAGGGTCAGTACTGAGGGAGTGCCGCACTGTCAGAGGGTCAGTACTGAGGGAGTGCCGCACTGTCAGAGGGTCAGTACTGAGGGAGTGCCGCACTGTCAGAGGGTCAGTACTGAGGGAGTGCCGCACTGTAAGAGGGTCAGCACTGAGGGAGCGCCGCATTGTCAGACGGTCAGTACCGAGGGAGTGCTGCACTGTCACTGGGTCAGTACTGAGGGAGTGCTGCACTGTCTGAGGGTTAGTACTGAGGGAGTGCCGCACATTCACAGGGTCAGTACTGAGGGAGCACCGCACTGTCCGAGGGTCAGAACTGAGGGAGCACCGCAGTGTCAGAGGGTCAGTACTGAGGGAGTGCTGCACTGTCAGAGGGTCAGTACTGAGGGAGTGCCGCACTGTCGGAGGATCAGTACTGAGGGAGTGCTGCACTGTCAGAGGGTCAGTACTGAGGGAATGCCGCACTGTCAGAGGGTCAGTACTGAGGGAGTGCCGCACTGTCAGAGGGTCAGTACTGAGGGAGCGCCGCATTGTCAGAGGGTCAGTACTGAGGGAGTGCCGCACTGTCAGAGGGTCAGTACTGAGGGAGTGCCGCACTGTCAGAGGGTCAGTACTGAGGGAGTGCCGCGCTGTCAGTGAGTTACTGAACAGGTAAGAAAATGAAACACTTACAAGTCAGAGCCAGAATAACAACGACAATCACGCAGACAATAAAATGAATCACTGCCAATATTTTGTAGAAGTGACGGCATCGGATATCTGTAAAAAAGGAGGGGACCGTTAACAGGAATCTTATCGAACAAATCTGAACATGAAAGCTCTCTTTGAAATCCTTTACATTATTTCCAGTTCTGCTCTTTGGTCGACTGTATTCGCTGCTCCTAAAGCCGACTCCTCTACACCTGGGAGACTAAACACAGACCGGGTGAACGCTTTGTCGAACACCTTCGCTCACACCCCAAGCATTCCCCAAACTCTGAGCCGCTTGCCATTTGAATCAGCACCTTCCTCTCACGTGTACATATCTGCCCCTCGGCCTGCTGCGATGTTCCAGTGAAGCGCAACACAAACTGGAGGAACGACATCCCGTCTTCCCATCCCGTCTTCCCATTCGGAATGTCGCAGCCCTCACACTATGTTCACCGACTTTACACCGTCACCTTTTCCCTTCACCTTGAGCCCTTTGTTAAATACCGTCCATACATTTATTGTCTGGATACAAAACCCCTCCCTTCACCACCAGCTCTCCCTTCCCCCCCCCCCCCCCCCCCCACACTGGGCCATCTGTCACTTCTTCTTTAGGTTGCACCATCTTGTTGCAATCTCTCCCAGCTGAGGCTTTATGTCAGACACATTCTCCCGCTCTGTCGTTCTGATGAAGGACCACATTGACTCGACATGGTCACTGTTTACTCTCTCCCTACAGATGCTGCCAGTTCTCCTCCATTTGTCCCTGTCCTTGATTCAGATTCCTGCATCGGCAGCATTTTGCTCACTTTAACCAAGGTACTCTGCAGTGGAAAGGGGAAACCATGGCTTGTTACGAGCTCTGAAATATATTGATGCATATATCCGACACGGATGTCCGACACGGACAGAGGGAGATACTGGTCTCTTCTGATTGTAACAAACCCCTCGTGCTGATTGGGCTGTGGGTTAACTAGCACTAGTATCACAGGTCAGCGGCTGCAGCACTGACAGAAATCAGTGAGCAAATGCTTCGGAAAACAGAGGCACAAAGGGACTTGGGAGTCCTTGTTCACAATTCTCTTAAGTTTAATGTGCAGGTTCAGTCAGCAGTTAAGAACAAAGAACAAAGAAAATTACAGCACAGGAACAGGCCCTTCGGCCCTCCCAGCCTGCACGGATCCAGATCCTTTATCTAAACCTGTCTCCTATTTTCCAAGGTCTACTTCCCTCTGTTGCCGCCCGTTCATATACCTGTCTAGATGCTTCTTAAATGATGCTATCGTGCCCGCCTCTACCACCTCCGCTGGTAAAGTGTTCCAGGTACCCACCACCCTCTGCGTAAAAACCTTTCCACGCACATCTCCCTTAAACTTTCCCCCTCTCACCTTGAAATCGTGACCCCTTGTAATTGACACCCCCACTCTTGGGAAAAGCTTGTTGCTATCCACCCTGTCCATACCTCTCATAATTTTGTAGACCTCAATCAGGTCCCCCCTCAACCTCCGTCTTTCCAACGAAAACAATCCTAATCTACTCAACCTTTCTTCATAGCTAGCACCCTCCATACCAGGCAACATCCTGGTGAACCTCCTCTGCACCCTCTCTAAAGCATCCACATCCTTCTGGTAATGTGGCGACCAGAACTGCACGCAGTATTCCAAATGTGGCCTAACAAAAGTCCTATACAACTGTAACATGACCTGCCAACTCTTGTACTCAATACCCCGTCCGATGAAGGCAAGCATGCTGTATGCCTTCTTGACCACTCTATCGACCTGCGTTGCCACCTTCAGGGTACAATGGACCTGAACTCACAGATTTCTCTGTACATCAATTTTCCCCAGGACTCTTCCATTGACCATATAGTCCGCTCTTGAATTTGATCTTCCAAAATGCATCACCTCGCATTTGCCTGGATTGAACTCCATCTGCCATTTCTCTGCCCAACTCTCCAATCTATCTATATTTTGTTGTATTCTCTGACAGTCCTCCTTGCTATCTGCAACTCCACCAATCTTAGTATCATCTGCAAACTTGCTAATCAGACCACCTATACCTTCCTCCAGGTCATTTATGTAGATCACAAACAACAGTGGTCCGAGCACGGATCCCTGTGGAACACCACTAGTCACCCTTCTCCATTTTGAGACACTCCCTTCCATCACTACTCTCTGTCTCCTGTTACCCAGCCAGTTCTTTATCCATCTAGCTAGTACACCCTGAACCCCATACGACTTCACTTTTTCCATCAACCTGCCATGGGAAACCTTATCAAACGCCTTACTAAAGTTCATGTATATGACATCTACAACCCTTCCCTAAGAAGGCAAATGCAATGTTAGCATTGTTATGGGCCAGGGTTTATAAAACCCCAAAGTGTATCATGGAGTTCACCTGACCTACAACTTTTAATAGCTTGTGAACAAAGAACAAGGAAAAGTACAGCACAGGAACAGGCCCTTCGGCCCTCCAAGCCCGTGCCGACCATGCTGCCCGACTAAACTACAATATTCTACACTTCCTGGGTCCGTATCCCTCTATTCCCTTCCTATTCATGGTATGGGGAGCACACGGCCCACTCTACAGGTGTGGTACAGCAGAAATGGAAAAGTATTTTTTAAAGCAAAACAATGTTTATTGTGTGAACTTAAGTTAACCTTTTTGAAACATACAGTGAACATCTTAGCAACCATCAATTCAAATACAACCCCCAAAGAATACAACACTAAGTAATCCTTTAAGCTTTCCTTTTGACATCCATAAGACTTTAAAAAAAACCTTTAACAGAAGCACATCAGGTTAAAGTCACTACTGAGAACATTTATAATTCTGAATTTACCAAATGTTCAAGAGATAGTCTTTTGATGGCAGAGAGAACAGCAGTAAACCTGCTCTGTCTGGCTTCAGCTCCAACACTGAAAATGAAACCGAAAAAACAAAGTCACACCCAAGCTTTTCTCAAACTGAAACTAAAAGACAGAGCCAGAGCTCAGCTCCACCCACACTCTGACATCGCTGCAGCCGGAGCTCAGCTCCACCCACACTCTGACATCACTGCGGCCAGAGCTCAGCTCCACCCACACTCTGACATCACTGCAGCCAGAGCTCAGCTCCACCCACACTCTGACATCACTGCAGCCAGAGCTCAGCTTCACCCACACTCTGACATCACTGCAGCCAGAGCTCAGCTCCACCCACACTCTGACATCACTGCAGCCAGAGCTCAGCTCCACCCACACTCTGACATCACTGCGGCCAGAGCTCAGCTCCACCCACACTCTGACATCACTGCAGCCAGAGCTCAGCTCCACCCACACTCTGACATCACAGCAGCCAGAGCTCAGCTCCACCCACACTCTGACATCACTGCAGCCAGACCTCAGCTCCACCCACACTCTGACATCACTGCAGCCAGAGCTCAGCTCCACCCACACTCTGACATCACTGCAGCCAGAACTCAGCTCCACCCACACTCTGACATCACTGCAGCCAGAGCTCAGCTCCACCCACACTCTGACATCACTGCAGCCAGAGCTCAGCTCCACCCACACTCTGACATCACTGCAGCCAGAGCTCAGCTCCACCCACACTCTGACATCACTGCAGCCAGAGCTCAGCTCCACCCACACTCTGACATCACTGCAGCCAGAGCTCAGCTCCACCCACACTCTGACATCACTGCGGCCAGAGCTCAGCTCCACCCACACTCTGACATCACTGCGGCCAGAGCTCAGCTCCACCCACACTCTGACATCACTGCAGCCAGAGCCCAGCTCCACCCACACTCTGACATCACTGCAGCCAGAGCTCAGCTCCACCCACACTCTGACATCACTGCAGCCAGAGCTCAGCTCCACCCACACTCTGACATCACTGCAGCCAGAGCTCAGCTCCACCCACACTCTGACATCACTGCAGCCAGAGCTCAGCTCCACCCACACTCTGACATCACTGCAGTAACATCAGCAGCCAAACATTTCTTAAAGTGACATTCTCATGACAGCATTCATGTGAAGAGGGTTAGAATACAAGACCAGGGATGTACTTCTGAGGCTGGATAAGGCTCTGGCCTGACCCCATTTGGAGTATTGCGAGTAGTTTTGGGCCCAGTATCTAAGGAAGGATGTGCTGGCCTTGGAAAGGGTCCAGAGGAGGTTCACAAGAATGATCCCTGGAATGTAGTGCTTGCCGTATGAGGAACGGTTGAGGACTCTGGGTCTGTACTCGTTAGAGTTTAGAAGGATAAGGGGGCATCTTATTGAAACTTACAGGATACTGTGAGGCCTGGATAGAGTGGACGTGGTGAGGCACTCTCAATTACGACGCGAAAGCGAGGTCAGTAATCAAAGGCTTTACTAAACAGAGAACAGGACTGCATCCGAGAGAAGTGTGCTCGCAAAATGGAGTCTCATTTTATATCCTGTTTCCTGGGGGCGTAGCCAGAGGCGGAGTCCCCCAGGGTTCCAAGCTTCTTAAAGGGGCAAGGTATTAAAGGTAAATACCGATCATCACATTCACCCCCTGTTTAAAAAAAAAAACATAGTCCGTCGGGGTTGAAGTGTTTTAAATTAGAAGTTCAGTCTTTGTGGTGGTCTGATAGTCCGTGCTGACTTTCGCCGCTCCGGTGGTGGCGCCGTGGATGCGGTCGGTTCCGATGGTGGTCTATCCGGGAGCACGGTTGACTGAGCTTTTGCCCGCCTTGGAGAGGGGGGGTATCAGGAGTGATTAGGGTGGTCAGTGCCGGTGCCGGCTGGGGGGCAGGGGGCGCAATGGGGGGGGGGGGGGCGCTGTCGAAGTCGGCGGTCGGTGCGGGGCCGGGAGCGTCGGTAATAGGGGGGGTCGGTGGGGAAAAAGTCGGGGTCGGTGGGAGGGTCGGTGGGGTTGGTGGGGTCGGTGGGAGAGCCAGCAGGTGCCAGGTCTCGCAGGGATACAGTATCCTGCCTGCCGTTGGGGTGCTCGGCGTAGGCATATTGAGGGTTTGCGTGCAGCAGGTGGACCCTCTCGACTATGGGATCCGTTTTATGGCTGCTCACATGCCTCCGGAGTAGGACTGGACCCGGAGCCGTCAGCCAGGGTGGAAGCGAGACCCCAGAGGTGGACTTCTTGGGGAAGACAAACAAACGATTGTGAGGGGTCTCGTTCATGGCCGTACAGAGGAGCGACCTAATGGAGTGCAGGGCATCGGGTAGGACCTCCTGACAGCGGGCGATAGGGAGACTCCTTGACCGTAGGGCTAGAAGGACAGCCTTCCAAACTGTCGCGTTCTCCCTCTCCACTTGCCCGTTTCCCCGCGGGTTATAGCTCGCCGTCCTGCTCGAGGCGATGCCCTTGCTGAGCAGGTACCGACGCAGCTCATCGCTCATGAACGATGTACCCCGGTCGCTGTGGATATAAGCGGGGAAACCAAACAGTGCGAAGATGCTGCGCAGTGCCTTGATCACGGAGGCCGAGATAGTATCGGGGCAGGGGACAGCAAAAGGGAAGCGGGAGAATTCGTCAATGACGGTGAGGAAATAGATGTTGCGGTTGTTGGATGGGAGAGGCCCTTTGAAGTCCACGCTTAGTCGCTCAAAGGGCCCAAAGGCCTTTATCAGGCGGGCCTTGTCTGGTCGATAGAACTGCGGTTTGCATTCCACACAGATCTGGCATGCCTTAGTCATGGCCTTGACCTCTCCTGTGGAGTAGGGAAGGTTGCGGGACTTGATGAAGTGGGCAAGCCAGGTGACCCCCGGGTGGCAGAGGTCGTCGTGGATGGCTCTCAGGCGGTCCAATTGCGCGTTGGCGCACGTGCCGCGAGACAGGGCATCTGGGGACTCGTTGAGCTTCCCCGGGCGATATTTAATATCGTACGTATAGGTGGAGAGCTCTATTCTCCACCTCAGAATCTTGTTGTTCTTTATTTTGCCCCGTTGTGCGTTATCGAACATAAAGGCGACCGACCGTTGGTCGGTGACGAGGGTGAACCTCCTACCGGCTAGGTAGTGCCTCCAGTGCCGCACGGCCTCCACTATGGCTTGTGCCTCCTTCTCGACTGCAGAGTGTCGAATTTCCGAGGCGTTGAGGGTTCGGGAGAAGAACGCTACCGGTCTGCCCGCTTGATTGAGGGTAGCAGCCAGGGTGACGTCTGATGCATCGCTTTCTACTTGGAAGGGAATGGCTTTGCCCACCGCGTGCATGGCGGCCTTGATGATGCCGGCCTTGATACGGTTGAAAGCCGACTGGGCCTCATCCGGCAGGGGAAAAACAGTGGCCGGGCTTTGTCCGCATATCTGGGGACCCACTGGGCGTAATAGGAGAAAAGCCCCAAGCACCGTTTGAGTGCCTTGAGGCTACGGGGGAGGGGGAGTTCCTTAAGGGGACGCATGCGGTCGGGGTCCGGGCCTAGGACCCCGTTCTCCACGACGTAGCCGAGGATGGCGAGCCGGGTTGTGTGGAACACGCATTTCTCTTTGTTGTAGGTGAGGTTGAGGGCCCGGGCAGTCTGGAGGAACTTCCTCAGGTTTGCGTCCTGGTCCTGCTGGTCATGGCCGCAGATGGTGACGTTGTCCAAGTACGGGAAGGTCGCCCGTAAGCCGTACTGGTCCACCATTTGATCCAGCGCCCTCTGGAAAACGGAGACTCCGTTTGTAACACCAAAGGGGACCCTGAGGAAGTGAAACAGCCGACCGGCTGCTTCAAAAGCCGTGTAGGGGCGGTCCTCTGAGCGAATAGGGAGTTGGTGGTAGGCCGATTTGAGGTCAACAGTGGAGAATACCCAATACTGGGCGATTTAAGTCACCATTTCAGCTATGCGGGGAAGCATCGAGTTGTGTGAAGCGGTTTATTGTCTGGCTATAATCCACTACCATTCGTTGCTTTTCCCCGGAGCGGACTACCAATACCTGGGCCCTCCAAGGGCTGTTGCTGGCCTCTATGACCCCCTCTTTTAGTAGCCGCTGAACCTCTGACTTGGGTACTGTACCGGCGACTCTTGGTGGCGATGGGCTTACAGTCTGGAGTGAGGTTCGCGAAGAGGCGGGGTGGCGCAACTTTGAGTGTCGCCAGGCTGCACACCGTGAGTTGGGGCAGGGGTCCGCCGAACTGCAGTTTCAGGCTCCGGTGGCTGCACTGAAAGTCGAGGCCGAGCAGCAGGGGGCGCAGAGTTGAGGAAAGATGTAAAGTTTAAAACGGGAGTATTTAGCGCCTTGAATTGCGAGGTCCGCGACACAATACCCCGTGATTTGAACCAAATGGGACCCTGAGGCGAGGGCGATAGTTTGGGAGGCGGGGTGGATGCGCAGGGAGCAGCGCCTTACCGTGTCTGGAAGGATAAAGCTCTCCGTGCTCCCGGAGTCGAATAGGCAGGGAGTGTCGTGGCCGTTGATTCGCACCCGCATCATCGAGTTTCGCAGGTGTTTCGGCCGTGATTGATCGAGCGTGATCGCTCCTAGTTGCGGGCCGTCAGAGTCGAACTCACAAAATGGCCGCCCGGAGTCACAAGATGGCCGCCCCCGCCGGTCGCACGTGTCGGGTATCGAAGATGGCCACCGCCAAGATGGCCGCTCCCATGATTCGCATGAGGTCGATGACGCGTAAGAAGTGGGCGTGTCCGGCCACAGCGCAGCCGCGTTGCGGGGTCTGTGAGGCCGGGAGTTTGATTTCTGGGCCTGATGAGGGTTTCGTTTGTGGCCTTTGGGCCCAGCCAGGCAGACTTTCGCGAAGTTCCCTTTCTTCCCGCAGTCGTTGCAGATCGCGGATCGGGCCGGGCAACGCTGGTGTGGGTGCTGGCCTTGCCCACAGAAATAGCATGGGGAGCCCCCGGAGTGAGTGGATCGACGCGTGGCACAGGCCTGTAGCGTGGCCGAGTCTGGAGGGGATCGAGAGGGATTCGTAAGGTCCGCGGAGTACGTACGGAGGTTACGGTGGGCCGTTTCGAGAGAAGAGGCGAGCGTTACCGTGCCTTGGAGATCCTTCGCCCCGTCTTCTAGGAGCCGCTGCCGGATATACGATGACCTGATGCCAGACACAAGGGCGTCGTGGATATGTAAGTTCTTGTGTTCTTCAGCCGTCACTGCTTTGTGGTCGCAGTTCCTCGCGAGCGCGGTGAGTCTTTCCACGAACTCGTCCAGCGTTTCCCCGGAACGCTGGCTGCAGGTTGAGAGCAAATGTCTGGCGTGTACCTCGTTAGTAGTTTTTATGAAGCGTTTCTTCAATATTTCGATCGCCGCCTCATAGGTCGTAGCGGTTTCGATCATAGCGGAGAGTCGGTGGCTCACCCGGCCATGTAGTAAGCGCAGCTTGCGAGCGCTGTCGACGCCAGACGGTGAGGAGTCCAGATAGTCCTCGAAGCACCGGAGCCAATGTTTAAACATTTCCGGGGCTTCCGGCGACCTGGCGTCCAGGTTGAGTTTCTCCGGTTTCAGACCGCTGTCCATCTTGATGTGTTCTGTTTATTAAATTAAGCCACTCTCAATTACGACGCGAAAGCGAGGTCAGTAATCAAAGGCTTTAATAAACAGAGAACAGGACCGCATCCAAGAGAAGTGTGCTCGCAAAATGGAGTCTCATCTTATATCCTGTTTCCTGGGGGCGTAGCCAGAGGCGGAGTCCCCCAGGGTTCCAAGCCTCTTAAAGGGGCATGGTATTAAAGGTAAATACCGATCATCACACGTGGAGAGGATGTTTCCAATTGTAGGAGAAGCTAGAAGCAGAGGACACAATCTCAGACTAAAGGGACGATCCTTTAAAAAAGAGATGAGGAGGAATTTCTTCAGCCAGTGGGCAGCAGGGTAGCATGGTGGTTAGCATAAATGCTTCACAGCTCCAGGGTCCCAGGTTCGATTCCCAGCTGGGGCACTGTCTGTGTAGAGTCTGCACGTCCTCCCCGTGTGTGCGTGGGTTTCCTCCGGGTGCTCCGGTTTCCTCCCACAGTCCAAAGATGTGCGGGTTAGGTGGATTGGCCATGCTAAATTGCCCGTAGTATCCTAATAAAAGTAAGGTTAAGGGGGGGGTTGTTGGGTTGCGGGTATAGGGTGGATACGTGGGTTTGAGTGGGGTGATCGTGGCTCGGCGCAACATTGAGGGCCGAAGGGCCTGTTCTGTGCTGTTATGTTCTATGTTCTAGAGGGTGGTGAATCTGTGGAACTCTTTGCCGCAGAAGGCTTTGGAGGTCAAATCACTGAGTGTCTTTAAAACAGAGATGGATAGGTTCTTGATTAATAAGGGGGTCAGGGGTTATGGGGAGAAGGCAGGAGAATGGGGATGAGAAAATATCAGAAAGCCAATTGAATGGTGGAGAAGACTCGATGGACCGAAGGGCTAATTCTGCTCCTATGGCTTATGGTCTTATGTGTAACCGGGTCCTGTGTAAATATTGCTGTTATGCTGAATAAACGTCTTTTTTAAAAACTCTTCAACTCCCCTCTGCCAATTACTTCACCTGTATTTCCCCTTTCCTGTATATTTGCCATTACATTTTTGCTCTATGGATGATTTATGGGCCTGTGTCTTGAAGCCAGCTTGTTTCTTTAATTCAATAGAAGAAAGCAGTGGCCTGTTCCTTTAATTCCAACAGAGGATTTTGGCAGGAGAGATCACTTTCTTAGTCTGCGTTGGTTCAATCAGGTGCTGTAGACTAAGCAGCAATAGTGGCAGAGACTGGCTGTAACTCAGTTTGATTGATGTTGCTGACGGCCAATGAATTGACCCAAAGGGCTGTGCTCTGCCTGGTAACAGGTGGTGGTTGCACGTCATTCCACTGGAAGACTTTTCAGTGCGCCGAGGTTCTAGTTTGGCTTCAATGTTGATGCTAAATAACCCGCTCCAAAAAAGATCCCATTAATTCTCTTGAGAAAGCCAATGTGAGGGCTGGCTCTCTCTCCAGCCAGTCGTTGTGCCTCTCGCTTGTGACTGCAGAGTCCCAAATCAAACCACCAGCTGGGAACCAGGTTTGGTATTCAATAACTACAGAAAGACGTAGGCCTGAAAGCCAACCTCGAGCTGAAGGCCACGTTTGATGAGAAACAAAGTGGGTGGGATTCTCCATCCCGCTGCACCCATTTCTGGTGAGGCGCACCCCCGTCGGCAGTGGTACCCTCCACCCTGCCAGCCAGCCAATGGGGTATTCCATTGTGGGCACCCTGCACCTTCGCGAAGTCAAGCAGGCTGAGTGCACTGCCAGCGATGGGAAGGATCACGCTAATGGATACTCCAGCCCAGTGCCTCTCCGCAAACCCAGCTTCCTGTCAAAACTTCATTATCTAATTTGCAGGGTTAGATACAGTGTAAAGTTCTATCCACACTGTCCCCATCAAACAATCCCAGGACAGGTACAGCACGGGGTTAGATACAGAGTAAAGCTCCCTCTACACTATCCCCATCAAACACTCCCAGGACAGGTGCAGCACGGGGTTAGATACAGAGTAAAGCCCCGTCTACACTGTCCCCATCAAACACTCCCAGGACAGGTACAGCACGGGGTTAGATACAGAGTAAAGCTCCCTCTACACTGTCCCCATCAAACACTCCCAGGACAAGTAAACCACGGGGTTAGATACAGAGTAAAGCTCCCTCTACACTATCCCCATCAAACACTCCCAGGACAGGTACAGCACGGGGTTAGATACAGAGTAAAGCTCCCTCTACACTGTCCCCATCAAACACTCCCAGGACAGGTACAGCACGGGGTTAGATACAGAGTAAAGCTCCCGCTACACTGTCCCCATCAAACACTCCCAGGACAGGTACAGCACGGGGTTAGATACAGAGTAAAGCTCGCTCTACAGTGTCCCCATCAAACACTCCCAGGACAGGTAAACCACGGGGTTAGATACAGAGTAAAGCTCCCACTACACTCTTCCATCACACTCCCAGGACAGGTACAGCACGGGGTTAGATACAGAATAAAGCTCGCTCTACACTGTCCCCATCAAACACTCCCAGGACAGGTAAACCACGGGGTTAGATACAGAGTAAAGCTCGCTCTACACTGTCCCCATCAAACACTCCCAGGACAGGTACAGCACGGGGTTAGATACAGAGTAAAGCTCCCTCTACACTGTCCCCATCAAACACTCCCAGGACAGGTACAGCACGGGGTTAGATACAGAGTAAACTATCTCTACACTGTCCCCTTCAAACACTCCAGGACAGGTACAGCACAGGGTCAGATACAGAGTAAAGCTCCCTCTACACTGTCCCCATCAAACATTCCCAGGACAGGTGCAGCATGGGTTTAGATACAGAGTAAAGCTCCCTCCACACTGTCCCCATCAAACACTCCCAGGACAGGTACAGCACGGGGTTAGTTACAGAGTAAAGCTCCCTCTACACTGTCCCCATCAAACACGCCCAGGACAGGGACAGCACGGGGTTGGATCCAGAGTAAAGCTCCCTCCACACTGTCCCCATCAAACACTCCCAGGACAGGTACAGCACAGGGTTAGATACAGAGTAAAGCTCCCTCTACACTGTCCACATCAAACACTCCCAGGACAGGGACAGCATGGGGTTAGATACAGAGTAAAGCTCCCTCTATACTGTCCCCATGAAACACTCCCAGGGCAGGTACAGCATGGGGTTAGATACAGAGTAAAGCTCCCTCTGCACGTCCCCATCAAACACACCCAGGACAGGTGCAGCACGGGGTTAGATACGGTGTAATGTTCTATCCACACTGTCCCCATCAGACACTCCCAGGATAGGTACAGCACGGGGTTAGATACAGAGTAAAGCTCCCTCTACACTGTCCCGATAAAGCACTCCCAGGATAGGTACAGCACGGGGTTAGATACAGAGTAAAGCTCCGTGTACACAGTCTCCATCAAACACTCCCAGGGCAGGTACAGCATGGGGTTAGATACAGAGTAAAGCTCCCTCTGCACGTTCCCATCAAACGCTCCCAGGACAGGTACAGCACAGGGTTAGTTACAGAGTAAAGCTCCCTCTACACTGTCCCCATCAGACACTCCCAGGATAGGTACAGCACGGGGTTAGATACAGAGTAAAGCTCCCTCTACACTGTCCCCATCAAACACTCCAAGGACAGGTGCAGCACGGGGTTAGATACAGAGTAAAGCTCCCTCTACACTTACGGAAAGTCAGTGCTGAGCGTGTATTGCACTGTTGGGGGTGATTCTTGAGGGAGCACCGCAATGTTGGAGCTGGAGATTGCAGATCCTATCAGGAGGGTGTAAAATATCCCTTGGCACTATCCTGAATCCTGAAGCACTGTCCTCAGTCTCTGGGCCAATATCTAATTCTCAATCAATAGCACAACAGCAGTTAATCTGTCTGTTGATCACATTGCTATTTTCTGTGTGGTGTTTCCTGCATTACTGCAATCACTACGTTTCCCTGAGTACTTCATTGTCTGTTTACTGCTTTGAGAAGTGCGGAGCCCCCGTGAGAGTTACTTGTCTATATTTATGTTGATGCTTCCCTCAATGACACTGTCTGGGGAAGCCGGTGTTGAGCTGTGTGTGAGATTCAGACTCACTCTCTCCAAACATGTGATAAACAGAATGTGTTTCAGATAACGACTTGGCTGCTGAACCTCCTCAATGCATCAGTGAGCAGAGAGCCAGATCAAAGGGCAGTTTACTCTGGAAAGATCGAACTCTGTCCGGGGGGGCAGGTGTACAACAGCATGAAAGGACAGGTGTGGGGAACAAGTTACTCCAGGAAATGGATTAAAGGAAAAATAAACATTGAACTTCCACAAACACTGAACATCTCAAATACTTCAGAGACACATCGGGAACACAGGAACAGGAGTACGCCATTCAGCCCCTCGAGCCTGTCGCAGCATTGAAGGAGATCATGGTTCATATGTGCCCGAACATCATGGGTTGGATTCTCCGATCCCCGACGCTAAAATCGCGTTCGGCGACGGGTCGGGAATCCACGATGACGACAAAAATCAGGCTTTCACGATGCTCTGCCCCCTTAAAACGGGCGTATTCTCGGACTACACAGCATGCCGTAGCCACAGCCTCAGGCCATTGCCTGCGGCCCGCCCCCCAATGCTCCGTTCCCGAGTTCCCAATAGCGTTGGACACGTGTGGTCACACCCGTCAGGAAGTCCGCATGGCGGCGGCGGACTCAGTCCACCTCCGCCACAGTCGGGGGAGGGCCGATCTGTGGGCAGGGGGGAACTTCACTCGGAGCTGGGGACACAGTGGGGGGTGGGGGGGCGGTCCGGGGCACGCAAGCCTAGCCGAAGTGGCGAATATTTTTGCGGTCCAGGTCCGCAGGCTGCGACTGCCATAAAGCTGGGAGCTCTACACTGCCTGACTGCTAGCAACCACCCGACGGAGGAGGGAATCAGTGGCCGTTTTGCGTTGGTTTCCCAGCGTAAAACACCAACGTATTCACGCCGACGTGGGGACTTTGTCTCCTAAACGGTAAATCCAGCCACATATACCTGTCTTTGACACATAACCCTTCATGTTTTTGCTCAACAAAAGTCTATCTCAGATTACAATGAACAACTGATCTCGCTTCAACTGCTGTCTGTGGGAGAGTACTGACCTTCTGACAGTGCAGCACTCCCTCAGTACTGACCCTCTGACAGTGCAGCACTCCCTCAGTACTGACCCTCTGACAGTGCAGCAGTCCCTCAGTACTGACCCTCTGACAGTGTGGCGCTCCCTCAGTACTGACCCTATGACAGTACAGCACTCCCTCAGTACTGACCCTCTGACAGTGCGGCACTCCCTCAGTACTGACCCTCTGACAGTGCGGCACTCCCTCAGTACTGACCCTCTGACAGTGCGGCACTCCCTCAGTACTGACCCTCCGACAGTGCGGCACTCCCTCAGTACTGACCCTCCGACAGTGCAGCACTCTCTCAGTACTGACCCTCCGACAGTGCGGCACTCCCTCAGTACTGACCCTCTGACAGTGCGGCACTCCCTCAGTACTGACCCTCTGACAGTGCGGCACTCCCTCAGTACTGACCCTCTGACAGTGCGGCACTCCCTCAGCACTGAACCTCTGACAGTGCAGCACTCCCTCAGTACTGTCCCTCCCACAGTGCGGCACTCCCTCAGTACTGACCCTCTGACAGTGCGGCACTCCCTCAGTACTGACCCTCCGACAGTGCGGCACTCCCTCAGTACTGACCCTCTGACAGTGCAGCACTCCCTCAGTACTGACCCTCTGACAGTGCGGCGCTCCCTCAGTACTGACCCTCTGACAGTGCGGCACCCCCTCAGTACTGACCCGCTGACAGTGTAGCACTCCCTCTGTATGACCCTCGGACATTGCAGCACTCCCTCAGTGCTGACCCTCTGACAGTGCGGCACTCCCTCAGTACTGACCCTCCGACAGTGCGGCACTCCCTCAGTACTGACCCTCTGACAGTGCAGCACTCCCTCAGTACTAACCCTCTGACAGTTCAGCACTCCCTCAGTACTGACCCTCCGACAGTGCGGCACTCCCTCAGTACTGACCCTCTGACAGTGCAGCACTCCCTCAGTACTAACCCTCTGACAGTTCAGCACTCCCTCAGTACTGACCCTCCGACAGTGCGGCACTCCCTCAGTACTGACCCTCTGACAGTGCAGCACTCCCTCAGTACTAACCCTCTGGCAGTTCAGCACTCCCTCAGTACTGACCCTCCCTCAGTACTGACCCTCTGACAGTGCAGCACTCCCTCAGTACTGACCCTCTGACAGTGCAGCACTCCCTCAGTACTAACCCTCTGACAGTGCGGCACTCCCTCAGTACTGACGCTCTGACAATGCGGCTCTCCCTCAGTACTGACCCTCTGACAGTGCAGCTCTCCCTCAGTACTGACCCTATGACAGTGTGACACTCCCTCAGTACTGACCCTCAGACAGTGCGGCATTCTCTCAGTACTGACCCTCTGACAGTGCGGCACTCCCTCAGTACTGACCCTCTGACAGTGTGGCACTCCCTCAGTACTGACCCTCTGACAGTGCAGCGCTCCCTCAGTACTGACCCTCAGACAGTGTGACACTCCCTCAGTACTGACCCTCTGACAGTGCGGCGCTCCCTCAGTACTGACCCTATGACAGTGCAGCACTCCCTCAGTACTGACCCTCTGACTGTGCGGCACTCCCTCAGTACTGACCCTCAGACAGTGCCGCACTCCCTCAGTACTGACCCTCTGACAGTGCGGCACTCCATCAGTACTGACCCTCAGACAGTGCCGCACTCCCTCAGTACTGACCCTCTGACAGTGCGGCGCTCCCTCAGTACTGACCCTCAAACAGTGCGGTACTCCCTCAGTACTGACCCTCAGACAGTGCGGCACTCCCTCAGTATTGCACTGCAGTGTCAGCAGTGTGTGGGGAGGTGCTGGGCTGTATCTTTAACACAGACGCTGGTGTATGAGCCGGCTGAGATCAGGCAGTAAATGTGTTCGCAGGGACTGGCTTTGAGGACAGTGACAGTGAGTTAGAAAGTTGCTCTCGCACACGTACCTCTCCCCGGCTGCCAGCTCCTTCCTTCCCAGTTCTGGTCCATCTGGTGTCCCGTTTGGGAGCAGCAAGCGGACTTTGGACACGGCAACCTGGCCATTCACCGCTGGACACTGGATCGCTGCAGCCTCTGGACACTGGATCTCTGCAGCCTCTGGACACTGGATCTCTGCAGCCTCTGGACACTGGCTGTGTGCAGATGTTTTGGGGACTCTCTCTCCCTCTGATCATCCCACAGCCCCTGCGGCTGTTTTAGCGCAAACTTCCGGGGGTGTGAGCTGGAGGAAGCTGCCCTGGACTCAGATAGACAGCAGAGCCCCACCCCCCCCGGGACTGTAACACCCCCACCCCGGGACTGTAACACCCCACCCCCCGGGACTGTAAGACCCCACCCCGGGACTGTAACACCCCCACCCCGGGACTGTATCACCCCACCCCCCGGGACTGTAAGACCCCACCCCGGGACTGTAATAACCCCCACCCCGGGACTGTAACACCCCCACCCCCCCCCCCCCCACCGGGACTGTAATAACCCCCACCCCGGAACTGTAACACCCCACCCCCCGGGACTGTAACACCCCCACCCCCCCCCCCCCCGGGACTGTAACACCCCCACCCCCCCCCCCGGGACTGTAACACCCCCACCCCCCCCCCCTGGGACTATAACACCCCCACCCCGGGACTGTAATAACCCCCACCCCGGGACTGTAACACCCCCACCCCGGGACTGTAACACCCCACCCCCCGGGACTGTAACACCCCCCCCCCCCCCCGGGACTGTAACACCCCACCCCCCGGGACTGTAACACCCCCCCGGGACTGTAACACCCCACCCCCCCGGGACTGTAACACCCCACCCCCCGGGACTGTAATAACCCCCACCCCGGGACTGTAACACCCCACCCCCCCGGGACTGTAACACCCCACCCCCCCGGGACTGTAACACCCTCCCCCTCGGGACTGTAACACCCCCCCCCCCCGGGACTGTAACACCCCCCCCCCCCCGGGACTGTAATAACCCACACACCGGGACTGGAACACCCCACCCCCCCCCCCCCCCCCCCCGGGACTGTAATAACCCCCACCCCGGGCCTCTAACACGCCCCCCCCCCGGGACTGTAACACCCCCCCCCCGGGACTGTAACACCCCCCCCCCCCCGGACTGTAACACCCCCCCCCCGGGACTGTAATAACCCCCACCCTGGAACTCAAACACCCCCCCCCAGGACTGTAACACCCCACCCCCCCCCCCCCCGGGACTGTAATACCCCCCCGGGACTGTAACACCCCCACCCCCCGGGACTGTAATACCCCCCCGGGACTGTAACACCCCCCCTCCGGACTGTAATACCCCCCCCCCCCGGACTGTAACACACCCCCCCCGGACTGTAACACCCCTCCCGGGACAGTAACACCCCCCCACCCCGGGACTGTAATACCCCCCCCTGGACTGTAACACCCTCCCCCCCGGGACTGTAACACCCCACCCCCCCGGGACTGTAACACCCCCACCCCCGGGACTGTAATACACTCCCCTGGACTGTAACACCCCCCCCCCGGGTCTGTAACACCCCAGCCCCCCCCGGGATAGTAACACACCCCCGGGACTGTAATACCCCCCAGCCCCCCCGGGACTGTAACACCCAACCCCCCCGGGACTGTAACACCCACCCCCGGACTGTAATACCCCCTTCCCCGGGACTGTAATACCCCACCCTGGACTGTAATACCCCCTTCCCCCGGGACTGTAATACCCCCTTCCCCCGGGACTGTAATACCCCCCCCGGGACTGTAATACCCTCCCCCCCCGGGACTGTATTACCCCAAACTGGACTGTAACACCCCACCCCCCCCGGACTGTAATACCCCCCCGGGACTGTAATACCCCCCGGGACTGTAATACCCCCTCCCCGGGACTGTAACACCCCCCCACCGGGACTGTAACAACCCACCACCCCGGGACTGTAACACCCCCCACACCCGGGACTGTAATACCCACCCCGCCGGGACTGTAACACCCCCCCATGGGACTGTAACACCCCCCCCGGACTGAAACAACCCCCCGGGACTGTAACACCCCCCCGGGACTGTAATACCCCCCACCCCCCGGGACTGTAACACCCAACCCCCCCGGGACTGTAACACCCACCCCCCCGGAACTGTAATACCCCCCACCCCAAGATTGTAATACCCCCCAGGACTGTAATACTCCCTTCCCCCGGGACTGTAATACCCCCCCCCGGGACTGTAATACCCCCTTCCCCGGGACTGTAATACCCCCACCCCGGACTGTAATACCCCCTTCCCCCGGGACTGTAATACCCCCCCGGGACTGTAATACCCCCCCCGGTACTGTATTACCCCAAACTGGACTGTAACACCCCACCCCTCCGGACTGTAATACCGCCCCCCGGGACTGTAATACCCCCCCCCCCCGGGACTGTAATACCCCCTCCCCGGGACTGTAACACCCCCCCCCCGCCGGGACTGTAACAACCCACCACCCCGGGACTGTAACACACACCCCCCGGGACTGTAACACCCCCCACACCCGGGACTGTAATACCCCACCCCGCCGGGACTGTAATACCCACCCCGCCGGGACTGTAACACCCCCCCCACGGGACTGTAACACCCCCCCGGGACTGAAACAACCCCCCTCCCCCCGGGACTGTAACACCCCACTGCCCCGGTACTGCAACACCCCCCCCCCGGGACTGTAATACCCCCCCCACGGGACTGTAACACACCCCCAGGACTGAAACAACCCCCTCCCCCCGGGACTGTAATAACCCCACCCCCCCGGGACTGAAACACCCCCCCCAGATGGTAATACCCCCCCGGGACTGTAATAACCCCCCCCCCCGGGACTGTAATACCCCCCCAGGACTGTAGAACCCCTCCCCCGGGACTGCAAAACCCCCCCAGGACTGTAACAGCCCCCCCGGAACTGTAACGCCCCCCCCGGGACTGTAACACCCCAACCCGGGACTGTAATACCCCCCCGGGACAGTAATATCCGCCCTCCCGGGACTGTAACACCCCCCCCGGAGTGTGACACCCCCTCCCCCGGGACTGTAACACCCCCCCGGGACTGTAATTCCCCCCCGGGACAGTAATATCCGCCCTCCCGGGACTGTAACACCCCCCCCGGAGTGTGACACCCCCCCCCAGGGAATGTAATACCCCCCCAGGACAGTAATACCCCCCCGGACTGTAATACCTCCCCCGGACTGTAATACCCGCCCCCCCCGGGACTGTAATACCCCCCACGGACTGTAATACTCCCCCGGGACTGTAATACCCCCCCGGGACTGTAATACCCCCCCCCGGGACTGTAACACCCCCCCGGGACTGTAACACCCCCCCTGGGAATGTAATACCCCCGGGACAGTAATACCCCCCGGACTGTAATACCTGCCCCCGGTCTGTAATACAGCCCCCCCGGTACTGTAATACCTCCCCCCCCCGAGACTGTAATACCCCCAAGGACTGTAACACTCCCCCCGGGATTGTAATACCCCCCAGGACTGTAACAGCCCCCCCGGAACTGTAATACCCCACCCGGGACTGTAATATCCGCCACCCTGGGACTGTAACGCCGCCACCCTGGGACTGTAACGCCACCCCCGGGACTGTAACACCCGCCCCCCCCCCCGGAGTGTGACACTCCCCCGGGACTGTAATACCCCCTCCCCGGGACTGTAATACCCCCAAGGACTGTAACACTCCCCCCGGGATTGTAATACCCCCCAGGACTGTAACAGCCCCCCCGGAACTGTAATACCCCACCCGGGACTGTAATATCCGCCACCCTGGGACTGTAACGCCACCCCCGGGACTGTAACACCCCCCCCCCCCCGGAGTGTGACACTCCCCCGGGACTGTAATACCCCCTCCCCGGGACTGTAACACCCCCCCCGCCGGGACTGTAACAACCCACCACCCCGGGACTGTAACACACACCCCCCCCGGGACTGTAACACCCCCCACACCCGGGACTGTAATACCCACCCCGCCGGGACTGTAACACTCCCCCACGGGACTGTAACACCCCACCGGGACTGAAACAACCCCCCTCCCCCCGAGACTGTAACACCCCCCCGGGACTGTAAAACCCCACTGCCCCGGTACTGCAACACCCCCCCCCCCCCGTGACTGTAATACCCCCCCCCCACGGGACTGTAACACACCCCCAGGGCTGAAACAACCCCCCTCCCCCCGGGACTGTAATAACCCCACCCCCCCGGGACTGAAACACCCCCCCCCCAGACTGTAATACCCCCCGGGACTGTAATACCCCCCCCCGGGACTGTAATACCCCCCGAGACTGTAGAACCCCTCCCCCGGGACTGTAATACCCCCCCCGGGACTGTAACAGCCCCCCCGGGACTGTAATACCCCCCGGGACAGTAATATCCACCCTCCCGGGACTGTAACACCCCCCCGGAGTGTGACAACACCCCCCAGGGAATGTAATACCCCCCGGGACAGTAATACCCCCCCCCGGACTGTAATACCCGCCCCCCGGGACTGTAATACCTCACCCCGAGACTGTACTAACCCCCACGGACTGTAATACTCCCCCGGGACTGTAATACCCCCCCCCCGGGACTGTAAACCCCCCCCGGGACTGTAACACCCCCCCGGGACAGTAATACACCCCCCCCCCCCCCGGGAATGTAATACCCCCCGGGACAGTAATACCCCCCCCGGACTGTAATACCTGCCCCCCGTCTGTAATACAGCCCCCCCGGTACTGTAATACCTCCCCCCCGAGACTGTAATACCCCCAAGGACTGTAATACTCCCCCCGGGACTGTAATACTCACCCGGGACTGTAATACCCCCCCCAGAACTGTAACAGCCCCCCCCGGAACTGTAACCCCCCCCCCCCTGGGAATGTAACACCCCCCCCCCTTCTGGGACTGTAATACCCCCCCGGGACTGTAATATCCACCACCCTGGGACTGTAACGCCACCCCTGGGACTGTAACACACCCCCCCCGGAGTGTGACACCCCCCCCCCCCCGGGACTGTAACACCCAACCCCCGGGACTGTAACACCCCCCCCCCCGGGAATGTAATACCCTCCGGGACAGTAATAAACCCCCCGGACTGTAATACCTCCCCCCAGACTGTAATACCCGCCCCCCCGGGACTGTAATACCTCCCCACGAGACTGTAATATCCCCCCCCCCCGGACTGTATTACTCCCCCCAGGACTGTAATACCCCCCCAGGACTGTAACACCCCCCACCCCGGGACTGTAACACCCCCCCAGCACTGTAACACCACCCCCCCCCCCCCCCCGGGACTATAACACCCCCCCTCGAGACTGTAACCCCCTGGGACTGTAACAACCCCCCGGGACTGTAACACCCCCCCCCCCCGGGACTGTAACACCCCCAACCCGGGACTGTAACACCCCCTCCCCCCGGGACTGTAACCCCCCCTGGAATGTAATACCCTCCGGGACAGTAATACCCCCCCCCCCCCCCGGGACTATAACACCCCCCCCTCGAGACTGTAACCCCCCGGGACTGTAACAACCCCCCCGGGACTGTAACACCCCCCCCCCCCCGGGACTGTAACACCCCCAACCCGGGACTGTAACTCACCCCCGGGACTGTAAGCCCCCCCCCCCGGGACTGTAACACCCCCCCCTCCCCGGGGACTGTAACACCTCCCCCCAGGACTGTAACACCCCCCCGGGACTGTAACACACTCCTCTGGGACTGTAACACCCCCTCCAGGCCTGTAACACCCCCCCCCACTGACCCCCCAACCCCCAGCCCCCTACCCCCCCAGCCCCCGACCCTCCCAGCCCCCAGCCCCTGACTCCCCCAACCCCCAGCCACTGACCCCCCCAACCCCCAGCCCCCAGCCACAGACCCCCCCAACCCCCAGCCCCCAGCCACCGACGCCCCCAGCCCCCCAGCCCCCGACCCCCAAACCCCGACCCCCCAGGCCCCAGCTACCAAACCCCCCAACACCCAGCCCCCAACCCCCCAACCCCCAGCCACCGACCCCCCCAAACCCCAGCCCCCAGCCCCCCGCTCACTGACAGGCAACGCCTCAGTTTTAAAATCACTCAATGGCCTCACTCCTGCAGCCCGGATAATCCTACCTCTGCTCAAAAAAAAATTCTTGTTATGCTGTCCCATTTCAGTTTTGGGAGCTGGTTTAGCACACTGGGCTAAATCGCTGGCTTTTAAAGTAGAACAAGCAGGCCAGCAGCACGGTTCGATTCCCGTACCAGCCTTCCCGAACAGGCCGCGGAATGTGGAGACAGGGGGCTTTTCACAGCAACTTCATTTGAAGCCTACTCGTGACAATAAGCGATTTTCATTTTCATTCAACCTCCTCCAGTCTCTTCAACCCTGCCTATCTCTGTAACCTCCTCCAGCCCCTACAACCCTCCCTCTCTCTGTAACCTCCTCCAGCCCCTACAACCCTCCCTATCTCTGTAACCTCCTCCAGCCCCTACAACCCTCCCTCTCTCTGTAACCTCCTCCAGCCCCTACAACCCTCCCTATCTCTGTAACCTCCTCCAGCCCCTACAACCCTCCCTCTCTCTGTAACCTCCTCCAGCCCCTACAACCCTCCCTATCTCTGTAACCTCCTCCAGCCCCTACAACCCTCCCTATCTCTGTAACCACCTCCAGCCCCTATCCCTTCCCTATCTCTGTAACCTCCTCCAGCCCATACACCCCTCCATATCTCTGTAACCTCCTCCAGCCCCTACAACCCTCCCTATCTCTGTAACCTCCTCCAGCCCCTACAACCTTCCCTATCTCTGTAATCTCCAGCCCCTACAACCCTCCCTATCTCTGTAACGTCCTCCAGCCCCTACAACCCTACCTATCTCTGTAACCTCCTCCAGCCCCTACAGCCCTCCCTATCTTTCTAACCTCCTCCAGCCCCTACAACCCTCCCTATCTCTGTAACCTCCTCCAGCCCCTACAACCCTCCCTATGTCTGTAACCTCCTCCAGCCCCTACACCCCTCCCTGTCTCTGTAACCTCCTCCACCCCGACAACCCTCCATATATCTGTAACCACCTCCAGCCCCTACAACCCTCCCTATCTCTGTAACCTCCTCCAGCCCCAACACCCCTCCCTATCTCTGTAACTTCCTCCAACCCTACACCCCTCCCTGTCTCTTTAACCTCCTCCAGCCCCTACAACCCTCCATATCTCTGTAACCTCCTCCAGCCCCTACAACCCTCCATATCTCTGTAACCTCCTCCAGCCCCTACGACCCGCCCTATCTCTGTAACCTCCTCCATCCCGGACACCCTCCCTATCTCTGTAACCACCTCCAGCCCCTTCAACCCTCCCTATCTCTGTAACCTCCTCCAGCCCCTACAACCCTCCCTATCTCTGTGACCTCCTTCAGCCCGACAACCCTCCCTATCTCTGTAATTTCCTACAACCCTCCCTATCTCTGTAACCTCCTCCAGTCCCTACAACCCTCCCTCTCCCTCTGTAACCTCCTCCAGACACTACAACCCTCCCTATCTCTGTAACCTCCTCCAGCCCCTACAACCCTCCCTACCTCTGTAACCTCCTCCAATCCCTACAACCCTCCCTACTTCTGTAATCATCTCCAATCCCTACAACCCTCCATATCTCTGTAACCTCCTCCAATCCTTACAACAGTCCCTATCTCTGTAACCTCCTCCAGCCCCTACAACCCTCCCTATCTGTGTAACCTCCTCCAACCCCTACAACCCTCCCTATCTCTGTAACCTCCTCCAGCCCCTACAGCCCTCCCTATCTCTGTAACCTGCTCCAATCCCTACAACCCACGTTGTTCCTTTCTCTCAAAGTTGTTTAGCTGACCATTCCACCAGGCTGTTGCACTGTGGGTATCAGCGTCGACTCGCGAGAGGCTCAAAGTCCATCTGCGTATACAGTTCATCAATTCAGCAGACATGATTTGGTAAGCGTTGTCTGCTATCAGTCTGTAAGGAACCACGTGAATGGCAAACTCTCTGTGAAGCTAGATGACGCCTGTGTTACTCATCATGTTTGGCAGGTAATCAAGTTCGAACCGCCCAGAACACGAATCAACTCATACCAACCTTTCTTTCTTGCAAAGTCCAAAGCGTCCTCAGGCGACTCAAAGTAAAAGTGCTGATTCTCATGTGCGACCCAGAGACGGGCTGGGTATAACAGTCCGAACTTCCCCTTTTTCTTGAAAAGGATCGCCCTGATCTGATTGAAGCTGCTCTCCTCCTGGCCATCTTCACGCTCAGGTGTTGGTAAACCCACAGGATGCTATTGTCCCACTTCCAGCTCCGTGTGTGCTTGGCCCACTGCAGAATACGCTCCTTATCCAAGAAGCTGTGGAATCTCACCAGCATAGCCCTCGGGGGAGTCTCCCGTTAGCGCCTTCTTCACAGGTGCTCTGTGAGCCCTGTCCACCTCCAAGGGTCGGGAGAATGCCCCATCCCCCAGCTGCTTCTCAAACATGTCTGCGATGTATGCTCCAGTGTCCGCTCCTTCGGACCCCTCCAGGAGCCCGACAATTCTTAAGTTCTGTTAGCAGGACCAATTCTCTAGGTCCTCCACCTTCTCCAGGAGCTTCTTCTGCTGGTCCCTCAGCATCCCCACCTCCAGCTCCACCGCAGTTTGATGTTCCTCCTGCTCAGCCAGCGCCTTCTCCACCTTCTGGATCGCCCAATCCTGGGCATCCAATCTGAGCTCCAGCCGCTCAATCGACAATTTTATCGGGTCCAAGCAGTCCCGTTTCTGCATAGCAAAGCCTTCCTGGATGACTTGTATCAGCTGCTCCGTTGCCCGCTGGGTTGACAAGCCAGAGGTTCGCCCCTCCGCCATGCTGTCCCCTGTAGCAGCTACAGCCCAAGCCTTCTCTGTCTTCCTGTTTCTGCCCTTACACCTCTAGTCCTTTTCTCCATGCACCAAAGTGGGAGTTCAGTAGAGAATTGCCACTAACATCCATTCTACAATTCAAGTCTGGTAGAAAGTCGGGGGAAAAGGTCCAAAAGACCAACCTGAGCGGGAGCCACTAAATGTGCGACTTACTCCTTCATAGCCGCCACCAGAAGAGCTCCAGTTCTCCTCTGATACAGCTCGGATAGCTCCAGCTCTGCTCTGATACAGTTCTCACACCTTTCACATAGCTTTAGCTCTGCTCTGAGACAGCTCTCACACCTCTCACACAGCTCGAGCTCTGCTCTGATACAGGTCGCACACCTTTCACATAGCTTTAGCTCTGCTCTGAGACAGATCTCACACCTCTCACACAGCTCGAGCTCTGCTCTGATACAGTTCGCACACCTCTCACACAGCTCGAGCTCTGATCTGATACAGTTCGCACATAGCTTTAATACAACAATCACACAGAGAACATTCTAATACAGCTCTCTGCTCCAAGCCAAAGGTACAAGTTGCTTGTGCAGTTAGTCAGTACACAGAACATTGTATTAAAATTGAGACCTTGCCTATATAGGCTTGTTATGAAACCATCACCCAAAAGCTTGTCTGTAATTTTTGTATTAGAAAACTGCCGATTCTTCTAAAAAGCAACAACCTTGCTGACAAGTCCTGCTGGTATTGGGAACTTGAGGTCGAGCATTTGACCAGCATGTAATTTTAATTCAGATGTTTTGGAAAGTTCAAATTGTATTGCTGCCAAACTACAGACTTATCTTCATGTTTAGGTACAAACTGACCTTCACAATTCGCACTTTGTGCAGCTGAATTTCGAACTTAAACACGATCCTTTCCAATTAAATACGAAGACGGCTGATCTCATCGCAGCCTCATCACCAGCTTCCTGCCTGCTCCCCATAACCCTTCCTCCGCTCATGATTAAAAACCTTTCTATCTCCTCTTTAAGTTTGTTTACTGCTCCCACACCCACCCTGGGGGCGCGATTCCACACATTCACCATCCTTTGAGTCAAGTAATTCCTCCTCATTCCTGTTTTCAATCTGGCGCCCCTTAGCCTCAAACTATGACCTCCCATTCTCCAATGTCCAACAGGGAGAAACATCCACTTTCCATCTATCCTCTTGACCCCCTTTAGCATCTTACATTTCTCTAATTCTTCTAACTCAAGAGAGTATCGGCCTAAACTGCTGGGGAAAAGAAGATGACTCAGGCAGTGGATGTATCGATAAGGGACAGTGTTGGGTTTCTCGAGTGTTGTTGGGAGCCGCACCCATCCCGGCAAGTGGAGCGTGTCCCATCACATTCCTGACTTGTGATGTTGTAGATGGTGGACAGACTTTGGAGCGGGGAGGGGCAGTCAGGAAGTGAGTTACTCTGCACAGGATCCACAGCCTCTGCTATTTATTGTTGGTTATTGTGGTAAATGATGCAAGAAGCTGGTCTCCTTGGTAACAACCACAAATGGGAGGAAGTTTTTCACATTTACAAAGAACATAGAACTGCATAGCACAGTACAGGCCCACGATGTTGTGCCGAACTAGTCTGAAACTAAGATCAAATCAACCTACTCCCAATCATTCTAGTGCACTCCATGTGCTTATCCAATAACCGCTTGAATGTTCCTAAAGTGTCCGACTCCACTACCATAGCTGGGAGTGCGTTCCACGCCCTAACCACTCTCTGAGTAAAGAACCTACCTCGGACATCCCTCCTATATCTTCAACCATGAACCTTATAGTTATGCCCCCTTCTAACAACTACATCCACCCGAGGAAATAGTCGCTGAATGTCCACTCTATCTATTCCTCTCATCGTCTTATACACCTCAATTAAGTCACCTCTCATCCTCCTTCGCTCTAATGAAAAAAGCCCTCGCTCCCTCAACCTTTCCTCATAAGGCCTACCCTCCAATCCAGGCAGCATCCTGGTAAATCTCCTTTGCACCCTTTCCAATGCTTCCACATCCTTCCTATAATGAGGTGACCAGAACTGCACACAATACCCAAATGTGGTCTCACCAGGGTCATGTACAGTTGCAGCATAACCCCGCGGCTCTTAAACTCAAGCCCCCTGTTAATAAACGCTAACACACTATAGGCCTTCTTCACGGCTCTGTCCACTTGAGTGGCAACCTTCAGAGATCTATGGACATGAACCCCAAGATCTCTCTGCTCCTCCACATTCTTCAGAACCCTGCCGTTGACCCTGTAATCCACATTCAAATTTGTCCAACCAAAATGAATCACCTCACACTTATCAGGGTTAAATTCCATCTGCCACTTTTCAGCCCAGCTCTGCATCCTATCAATGTCTCTTTGCAGCCTACAACAGCCCTCTACGTTATCCACTACTCCACCAATCTTGGTGTCATCAGCAAATTTACTAACCCAACCTTCAACTCCATCATCCAAGTCATTGATAAAAATCACAAATAGCAGAGGACCCAGCACTGATCCCTGTGGTACATCGCTGGTGACTGGGCTCCAGGATGAAAATTTACCATCTACCACCACCCTCTATCTTCCAGGTGACAGCCAGTTACTGATCCAATCGGCCAAATTTCCCTCTATGCCATACCTCCTTACTTTCTGCATGAGCCGACCATATGGCACCTTATCAACCGCCTTACTAAAATCCATGCATACAACATCAACTGCTCTACCTTCATCTATGTACTCCTCAAATTGTACAATCAAACTTGTGAGGCAAGACGTACCTCTCACAAATCCGTGCGGACTATCCTGGATTAAGCTGTATCTTTCCTAATGATCATAAATCCTATCCCTTAGGACCCTTCCCAATAATTTACCTATGACAGAAGTGAGGGCGTGGAACGCACTCCCAGCTATGGTGATGGAGTCGGTCACTTTAGGAACTTTCATGCGGTTATTGGATGGGCATATGGAGTGCACTAGAATGATTGGGAGTAGGTTGATTTGATCTTAGTTTCAGACTAGTTCAGCACAACATTGTGGGCCGAAGGGTCTTTATTGTGCTGCACAGTTCTATGTTCTATGTTCTACTAATAATGATTATATATTATATAGTGAAAAGAGGGAGAGATGGAGCAAAAAAGAGAGTCAGAAATAGTGAGTGTGTGAGAAAAAGGGAGCGACAGGGTGAGAGATAGAGATAGAGAGAGACAGAGAGAAAGACTCAAAACTAATGAGTGTTGTGGTGATATGCCTGTCAATAATATTACATGTACTCAGCAGTGTGACCTCCTACCAGCAGGTGTCAGTCATGTGACATCTGGCAGTTGCACATAGGGGTAGTTCCATGTGAGTCTAGGTGACTCAGTCAGTAATTGATTGTTAGTTTACCACGTGTACATCAATAAATCATCATTCTAGTTAAATCGCCAGCAGTTCACTAGATTCATTGCAAAGACAAGGGCCGGGATTCTCCCCTACCCGGCGGGGCGGGGGGTCCCGGCAGGACGGAGTGGCGTGAACCACTCCGGTGTCGGGCCGGAATTCTCCGCACCTTTAGGGGCTAGGCCCGTGCCAGAGTGGCTCCCGCTCCCGCTGGCCGGCGCAAACGGCCTTCGGCGCCCCGCCAGCCGGGGCCGAAAGGCTTACGCCGGCCAGCGGAAGTCCGCGCCGGTGCATCAGCGGCTGCTGACGTCATACTGCCGCATGCGCAGCGGAAGGGGTTCTCTTCCGCCCCCACCATGGTGAAGGCCATAGTGGTCAGAAGAAAAAGAGAGCCCCCATGGCACAGGCCCGCCCGCCGATCCTGGGCCCCGATCGCAGGCCAGGCCACCGTGGCGACACCCCCCAGAGCCAGATCACCCCACGCCCCCCCCAGGACCTCAGCGCCCGCCCGCGCCGCCAATCCCGCCGGCACCAGACGTGCTTTGATTCCCGCCGGCGGGAATGGCCTGTTAGCGGCAGGACTTCGGTCCATCGCAGGCCGGAGAATAGCCGCGGAGGTCCCGCCAACCAGCGAGGTGCGATTCCCGCCCCCGCCGATTCCCGGGTGGCGGAGAATTCAGTCCACAGCGGGGGCGGGATTGACGCTGGCCCCGGGCGATTCTCCGATCTCCCGTGGGGTTGGAGAATTCCACCCCAGGTCACGGAACATAACATGGTACCAGGAGTGATGAAGATTTTGAGGGCAACAGCAGAAAAAGGTGAAGTTAAATAGGCCGAAATTGGAAAAAGAAAGTATTCTTTGACCAACCTAGCGAACTGCAATCATTGGCAACTCAACACAATAAACAACATTGAAGTTCGAGATGGAAAGTTTAAAGGCAGCTCAACTTTAAGTTAAAAACCCACCGTTTTCAAGCAGCGGTTGTCATGTGAGGGTACCTTTAAGAAATGGGTGTTTTTGTGGTATAACTCTAGTGGGTATACTTTTAAGAAATTGGTGTTTATTACTACAGTGATGTCAGAGAGTGGGTGGAGTTGGGCTGTCTGTCTGCTTTACATTCGTTTTTGAGCAGGCTGTGAGAGAGTGAGTTTTTAGTTTCGATTTCAGAGAGAAGAGCTGCAGTGAAAGCCAGCAGATGTGCATGGGTCTCTCTACAAGATCAACAGTGTTCATTTGGATTATTTCAAAGGGATAACTGCTCTCATTAGAGAATTTAAACCTGATCACTGTGTTAAAACGTTCTTTTGCCTTCTGGATGTTGTTTGGGAAGTTATTAAGGATTCCTTCGTGTTGTATTCTTTGGGGGTTGTATTTGAATTAATGGTTGCTAATATATTCACTGTATGTTTTAAAAAAGGTTAACTTGAGTTCATAGAATAAACACTGTTTGCTTAAAAAAATATTTTTTGATTTCTGCTGAAAAAAACACCTGTAGAGTGGGCCGTGTGCTCCCCATACCACAATCTATTAAGAGTTGTGGGTCAGGTGAACTCCATGATACACTTTGGGGTTCTCTAAACCCTGGCCCATAACAAATTGGGGGCTCGAGGGGATAAAGTCTATCGATTGGATTGGCTTAGTGAACTTAAAGACAGTGAGGGGTGAGCATATTGTGGTTGCTTTTCAAGTGTGGTATTTCAGTTTAAGTAGGGAGTGTGTTGTGGATAATGGCTCTTTCAGAGGCTCTGAAGTGTCTGGGGGTGGAGACGGTTACACGCAGTACCTTACGGACAGAGACTAAAAGCAGACTGTTAGATTTGGTAAAAACATTGCAGTTAACATTACCTGACAAAATGCGAAAAGATGAGGTAATTGTGTTGGTGGCTAAGAATTTAAAGTTGCCTGAGATAGAGTCTGACTCATTGGAAATGGCAAAATTTCAGTTACAAATGAAGCAAGTGGAACATGAGAAAGAATTAAAGCAGCTTGAATATGAAAGAGAGGAAACATAAAGAGAGAGAGAAAGAGCGCAGAAAAAGAAAGAGAAAGAGGTAGAGCAGAAAGAGAAAGAGAGAGAGAGGACAAAGAAAAGGAGAGAGAAGAAAGGAGAAAAGAAAGAATAGCCTGAGCAGAACAAAAACAAAGAGAGATACAGATCAGGAAAAAAGATAAAGGCAGAGAGTTTGAGCTTCAGAAAATGGCCACAGTCAGTTCAAATTGGCAGTGATAAAGGGAAACGTACAGTTGGATGATAGTGATGAGGATAGTGAGAAAGAGCGTCATAATTGAAGGCTTGGTAGGGATCTATTTAAATATGTCCAAGCATTGCCAAGGTTTGATGAGAAGGAGGTAGAAGCCCTTTTCATTTCATTTGAGAAGGTAGCTAACCAAATGAAATAGCCACAGGACATGTGGGTATTACTGAATCAAACAAAGCTGGTAGGTTGGGTGAGTGAAGTGTTTGCATCACTACCGGAGGAGGTATCTGGGATGTATGAGGAGGTGAAAAAATCCATCTTAGGTGCATATGAACTAGTGCCTGAAGCACACAGACAAAGGCTTAGAAATGTAAGGAAATAATTTGGTCAAACATACATGGAGTTTGAAAGGCTCAAACAGTAATTTTGATAGGTGGATAAGGGCTTTGAAAATAGACCAAATGTATGAAACTCTCAGAGAAATTATGGCTTTGGAGGAGTTTTAAAATTCAATTCCTAATGTAGTGAGAACTCATGTGGAAGAGCAGAGGGTTAAAACTGCGAGGTTAGCAGCAGAAATGGCAGATGGTTATGAATTAGTTCAAAAATCAAAGCTTGGTTTCAGACATCAGTTTCAGCCTGTGAGGGATAGAAACTGGGGACATGAGAAATACTCAAGTGGTAAAGGTAAAGGTGATCTGATGGGAGATAATAAAGATTGTGTACCTCAGATTAAAAAATAAATCCAGGAGGATGGAAAAGAAATGAAAAGTTTCAAATGTTTTCACTGTAATAAACAAGGCCATGTAAAGTCACAGTGTTGGTGGTTGAAGAAAAGCACTGGGAAGGCCAATGTGGTGAAACAGGATAAGGCAGTGGGATTTGTTAAAGTGGGAAAGGAAAGCCCAAGTGAGGTGAAGGAGGTGCAAAAGATTGAACATCCTGATCAAGAGGTGATCGATAAGAAGGTGCCAGGTCTCTTTAAAGAAATTACTCTTGCGGGTAAAGTGTATCAGGAGGAGCAGGTAAAGAAGTCATAATTTTAAGAGGTACAGGGGCTAGTCAATCTTTAACGGTAAGAGATGAGGAATTATGTAGTTTGGGAAGAATATTGCCAGAAAAGGTGGTGATCACTGCAGCCATTTAATGAAACATACTTTTCTTAAAGGGACTCTAGCATGACACGTGTCAGATGTTCTACTGCAAAGAACAAAGCAAAGAGCCGATGCATGTGGAAGACATCATTGCTAGTCCCTGGCAGAAACTGGTACGGACTTGCTCCATTTTAATGGAAGTGACTACCTAGTTGCAATTGATGACTTTTCCAACTATTCAGAGGCGGCACAGTTGGTTTTCTCAACTGCCCACTGTGTAATACAGTATGTCAAAGAGATATTTGCCCAGCATGGCATGCCATCTATTGTCATGTCGGACAATGGGTTGTGTTTCAATAATCATGAATGGAGGAACTTCCGGTTGCGACTATGCAGAGCTAAGTCGCACGTTCGGCACCTCCCGCTTAGAACGGACTTTTGGGCTCTTTTCAGCGCCCCCAACGGCAATGTTTCTACATTTTCCGGTGTGGGAAATGGTTTGCAGCATTCCCCAGACAGTGTATGGCTTGGACCAGGAGCGGGGCAACTAAAAAAGTGGTGGTGAAGCCAAAGAAAGTGCGAGGGAAGAAAAGCAAGATGGCGGTGGGCGGAGACCAGGCAGCGTGGATGCAGTGGGCGGGGGAGCAACAGAAGGCTCTCCAGCGCTGCTTTAGGGAGCTTAAAGCGGACCTGCTGGAGCCGATGAAGGCTTCCATTGATAAGTTGCTGGAGACCCAGGCGGCACAGGGGGTGACGATCCGCGAGGTCCGACAGAAGGTCTCGGAGCACGAAGACGAGATCTTGGGCCGAGCGGTAAAGGTGGAGACGCACGAGGCGCTCCACAAGAAATGGCAGGAGCGGTTCGAGAAGATGGAGAATCGGTCGAGGTGGAAGAATTTGCAGATCCTGGGCCTCCCGGAGGGGCTGGAGGGGTCGGATGTGGGGGCCTATGTGGTCACTATGTTAAACTCGCTGATGGGAGTGGGGTCCTTTCAGGGGCCCCTGGAGCTGGAAGGGGTCCATAGAGTGCTGGCGAGGAGGCCCAAGGCTAACGTGCCGCCACAGGCGGTGCTGGTGCGGTTTCACCGATTCGCTGATCGGGAATGTGTCCTCAGGTGGGCCAAGAGACAGCGGAGCAGCAGGTGGGAGAATGCAGAGGACTGGAGTGCGGATGTGGCGAAGACGCGAGCCGGGTACAACTGGACGAAGGTGGTGCTGCACAGGAAGGGGCTGAAGTTTGGCATGTTGCAGCCGTCTGTGGGTCACCTACAAGGACCAACATCATAATTTTGAGTCCCCAGAGGAGGCGCAGGCCTTTGTTCAGGCCGAGAAGTTGGACACAAACTGAGGGTCAGGGTGGGGGCCGTGCATTGGGTTGGTCGGGGTGCTGACCATCCCGCTTCGAGTGGGGGTTCTTTTTGTTCGTTCTCTGTTCTTGTTTCTTCACGATTTAGGGTGGATGGTGGGGGTGAGTGGGACACTGATTTGGTTAGATCCATCGGGTGGGTTAGTGAAGGGAGGCAAATAAATGGAGTGGGGGGGTGGAGCGTCCGTAGGGGGGACGGGTCCCCCGTGGGGGAGGGGAAGGCCCGGGGTGGGGGTGAGAGGACTGGGCCTGTGAATAGGAGCTGTGTCAGAGGAGGCGGGGCCGGGCAGGTGGAAAGCGTGGGCTTTTTTCCCGGTCTGAAGGCTGGAAGGGGCAGGGCCAGAGCAGGGAAGCGCGGGCTTTTTACCGCGCTTGGGATGAAGGGGGAGGCGGGGACCCTGTGGGTGGGCAACGGAGGGGGAGGGGACGTCCCAAAAGGGGAGGAGTCAAAGGAGGGGCGGGAACGGCCGGTGTCAGCAGGAGTCGGCTGAATTGCGGGAGAGCAATGGGAGGAGCAACGCAGCTCGGAGGGGTCCTAGCTGGGAGGGGGCTGGGGGGGTGGGAGGGAGGGGTACCGGGTTGCTGCTGGTATGATCAAGGGGGAGATGGAGCGAGTAGAGGGGGTCGGGACGGGGGTCTGCCGCCGTGGGGAACAGGCCGAGTGTGGGGTGTGGGCACGTAAGGGGACTGAATGGGCCGATTAAGCGGCCCCGGGTTTTGCGCACCTGAAGGGGGTGAAGGCGGATGTAGTCATGCTCCAGGAGACGCACCTGAAGGTGGCAGACCAGGTAAGATTGAGGAAGGGGTGGGTAGGCCAAGTGTTCCATTCAGGGCTAGATGCAAAAAATCGGGGGCTGGCGATTCTGGTGGGAAATAGGGTTTCGTTCGAGGCATCGAATGTGGTGGCAGATAATGGCGGTAGGTAGGTAATGGTAAGTGGTAAGTTGCAAGGGGAGAGGGTGGTACTGGTTAATGTTTACGCCCCAAACTGGGACGATGCGGGTTTTATGCGGCGCATGCTGGGCTGAATCCCGGACCTGGAAGTGGGGGGCCTAATAATGGGGGGAGACTTCAACACGGTGTTGGATCCGACACTGGATCGCTCCAGATCCAGGATGGGCATGTGGTGAATGTGATTCACACTATATATAGTTGCCAATATCACTCCATGTATATATGTTCGTTATCTACCCATTGTAAGTGCAGTTGCACTATCCGACCACCAGGGGGAGTCGCTCTGGGAGTACGCAAGAGTTTGTACTGGGCTCCTCCCTTGGCTCCACCCAGGACTCCTCCCCCGGGACCGATGTATAAAGATCAGTGCCTCAGAGCCAGTCTGCCATTTCACCTGAAGTTCAACGACGAATAGGCTGGCTCTGTTGTAAGTGTATTAAAGCCTCTGTTCAGATCCAACTACACGTGTTCGCTGAATTGATAGTTCCATCAGGGCAGGAGGCAGCTAGAGTACTGAGGGGGTTTATGGATCAGATGGAAGGGGTAGGGCAAGGCCGAGGGCTAGGGAATTCTCATTCTTCTCACATGTCCATAAGGCCTATTCCCGGATCGATTTCTTCGTTATGAGTCGGGCGCTGATCACGAGAGTAGAAGATACCGAGTACTCGGCGATAGTCATTTCGGATCACGCCCCACATTGGGTAGACTTGGAGCTGGGGGGGGAAGAGAGACCAGCACCCGCTGTGGTGCTTGGATGTGGGACTGTTGGCAGATGAGGTGGTGAGTGAGCGGGTTCCCGGCAGCATAGAGAGATACCTGGAGGCTAACGACAACGGGGAGGTTCGAGTGGGGACGGTCTGGGAGGCGCTGAAGGCGGTGGTCAGGGGAGAGCTATCTCCATTAGGGCCCATAAGGAGAGGAGAGAGCAGAGGGAGAGAGAGAGAGGCTGGTGGGGGAGATGGTGAGGGTGGACAGGAGGTACGCGGAGGATCCGGAGGAGGGACTGTTGAGGGAGAGGCACAGCCTCCAGGCCAAATTCGACCTGTTGACCACCAGGAAGGCGGAGGCGCAGTGGAGGCCCAGGGGGTGATCTATGAGTATGGGGAAAAGGCAAGCCGGATGCTGGCGCATCAGCTTCGGAAGCGGGATGCAACTAGGGAGATTAGGGGAGTTAAGGACAGGAGGGGGAGTGTGGCGCGAAGTGGGGTTGGCATCAATGGGGTCTTCAGGGACTTTTATGAGGAACTGTATCGGTCTGAACCCCCACAGAAGGAGAGAGGAACGGGCCGCTTTCTGGACCAACTGAGCCGAAGGTGGAGGAGGGACTGGTGGTGGGTCTGGGGGCTCCGATTGGGCTGGAGGAGCTGGCCAAAGGGATAGAGAGCATGCAGGGGGGGAAGGCACCTGGGCCGGATGGTTTCCCGGCTGAATTTTACAAAAAGTATGTGGATTTGCTGAGCCCGTTGTTGATTAGGACCTTCAATGAGGCAAGGGAGGGTGGGGCTTTGCCCCTGATGATGTCCAGGGCACTTATTTCCCTGATCTTGAAGCGGGACAAGGACCCCCTGCAGTGTGGGTCTTACAGGCCAATTTTGTTGTTAAATATGGATGCCAAGGTGCTGGCAAAGGTCTTAGCTTCGAGAATTGAGGATTGTGTACCGCAGGTCATTCACGAAGACCAGACGGGGTTTGTGAATGGGAGGCAATTGAATGTGAATGTGCGGAGGCTCCTGAACGTCATTATGATGCCAGCAAGTGAGGGGGAGGCGGAGATAGTGACAGCGATGGACACCAAGAAGGCCTTTGATCGGGTAGAGTGGGGGTACTTGTGAGAGGTGGGAGGTGCTGAAGAGGTTCGGGTTTGGGGAGTAGTTCATCAGGTGGGTCAGGTTGTTGTATGAGGCACCGGTGGCGAGTGTGGCCACGAACAACAGGAGGTCTGAGTACTTTCGGCTGTATCGAGGGACGAGGCAGGGGGGTCCCCTGTCCCCCCTACTCTTTGCACAGGCGATTGAACCCCTGGCTATGGCACTGAGGGAGTCGAGGAACTGGAGGGGGCTGGTGCGGGGCGGGGAGGAGCATAGGGTATCGCTCTATGCGGACGACCTGCTACTTTATGTCGCGGACCCGGTGGGGGGGATGCCAGAGATAATGAGGATCCTCAGGGAATTTTCAGGGTATAAGCTCAACATGGGGAAGAGCGAGCTGTTCGTGGTTCACCCAGGAGAGGGGGAATGGTGAGCTCCCACTAAAAAGGGCGGAGAGGAGCTTTAGATATTTGGGAGTCGAGGTGGCCAGGATCTGGGGGGCCCTGCATAGACAATTTCAAGAGGTTGGTGGAGCAGATGGAGGAGGAGTTTAAGAGGTGGGATGCGGTGCCGCTGTCCCTGGTGGGTAGGGTGCAGTCAGTCAAGATGATGGTGCTCCTGAGGTTTTTGTTCCTGTTCCAGTGCCTCCCCATTTTTATCCCAAAGGCCTTTTTTAGACGGGTTAATAGGAGCATAACGGGGTTTGTATGGGCACGAGGGACTCCGAGGGTGAGAAGGGTGTTCCTGGAGCGGAGCAGGGATAGGGGGGGGGGCTGGTGCTGCCCAACCTCTGTGTGTACTACTGGGCCGCTAATGTAGCGATAGTGCGCAAGTGGGTGATGGAGGGTGAGGGGCAGCATGGAGACGGTGTCTTGTGAGGGTACGAGCCTGGAGGCGCTGGTAACGGCGCCGCTGCCGCTCTCTCCAACGAGGTATACCATGAGCCCGGTGGTGGTGGCTACCCTCAAACTTTGGGGCAGTGGAGACGGCACAGGGGGGAGTTGGGGGCCTCGGTGTGGACCCCGATAAGGGGAAACCATCGGTTTGTCCTGGGGAGAATGGATGGAGGGTTTGCGGGGTGGCACAGGGCAGGGATAAAGAGGCCGGGGGACCTGTTTGTAGATGGGAAGTTCGTGAGCCTGGGTGAGCTGGAGGAGAGGTACGGGCTCCCCCGGGAACCGCCTTTAGGTACCGCATTTGTTAGGCGGCAAGTGGTGGAGTTTCCGCTGCTGCCGCCACGCGCGGTACAGGACAGGGTGCTCTCGGGGGTGTGGGTTGGAGAGGGGAAGATTTTGGCAATATACCAGGCGATGCAGGAGGAGGATGAGGCCTCAGTGGAGGAGCTGAAAGGTAAGTGGGAGGAGGAGCTAGGGGAGGTGGTCGAGCAGGGGACTTGGGCAGATACCCTAGGGGGAGTCAACTCTTCCTCTTCGTGTGCGAGGCTCTGCCTCATACAGTTCAAGGTGTTGCATGAGGCTCACATGACCGGGACAAGGATGAGCCGGTTTTTTGGGGGTGAGGACAGGTGTGCTGGGTGCTCGGGGAGCCCAGCGAACCATGCCCATATGTTTTGGGCGTGCCCAGCACTGGAGGAATTTTGGAAGGGTGTAGCAAGGACGGTGTCGAGGGTGGTGGGATCCAGGGTCGAGCCAGGCTGGGGACTCGCAATATTTGGGGTTGGGGTGGAGCCGGGAGTGCAGGAGGCGAAAGAGGCCGGCATTCTGGCCTTTGCGTCCCTAGTAGCCCGGCGGAGGATCCTGCTCCAATGGAAGGATGCGAGGCCCCCAAGCGTGGAGGCCTGGATCAATGACATGGCGGGGTTCATCAAATTGGAAAGGGTGAAATTTGCTCTGAGGGGGTCGGTACAGGGATTTTTCAAGCGGTGGCAACCGTTCCAAGACTTCCTGGCAGAACGGTAGACAATGATCAGTGGCAGCAGCAACCCCGGGGGGGGGGGGGGGGGTTATTTCAGTTTTGTTTCTATATATTGGAGGTTCTGTCTGGGTGTATATATTTGCTATGTGTTTGGGCGGGTATTACTTTATTATTTTTGTTACTGAGTTTCCTTTACATTTTTTGCATTTTGTACTTTATATTTTTGTTGTTGCTATTTTGTGAAAACTTTAATAAAAATTACTATTTTTAAAAAAATCATGAATGGACTGTGTTTGCCCGCCTCTATGACTTCAGACATATTAGCTCCAGCCCAATATATCTCCAATCGAATAGGATGGCGGAAAAGGAAACATTGTGAAGTAGTTACTGACTAAGGCCCTTGACAGGAAGATATGTATCTGGCATTACTCAGTTATCGCTCGGCCCCACTTGTAAATGGCCTTTCGCCAGCACAGCTCATTAACAGGAAGCTGCAGACAACCCTGCTCTCCATGGTGGCTCCCGCTGTCAATTGGCGACTCAAAAGGAAGTTAATTTTTCAGAAGGAAAAGCAGCCGGAGGTTTACGATAGGTCTACAAGAATGCTCCGGCCGCTGCAGATAGGGGACTCCTCAGAATCGAGGACCTCAATGGCAATGGTTGGGTGAAACAGGCAGGTCCGCACTCATTCACAGTGATCGCTGAGGATGGTTCACTCCTGCACTGGAACAGACAAGCGCTACTAAAAGTGTAACCGCCCTTTGTGCTGAACTCAATGGAAGCGTTTGGATGTAATCCTAAACCTGAGGAAGACGCAGACTGTCCAGCACAGCTCGGAGTTAATCATAGATCATAGAATTTACAGTACAGAAGGAGGCCATTCGGCCCATCCAGTCTGCACCGGCTCTTGGAAAGAGCACCCTACCCAGGCCCACATCTCCACCCTATCCCCATAACCCAGTAACCCCACCGAACACTAAGGGCAATTTTGGACACTAAGGGCAATTTATCATGGCCAATCCACCCTAACCTGCACATCTTTGGACTGTGGGAGGAAACCGGAGCACCCGGAGGAAACCCACGCACACACGGGGAGGATGTGCACTCTGCACAGACAGTGACCCAGCAGGGAATCAAACCTGGGACCCTGGAGCTGTGAAGCATTTGTGCTAACCACTATGCTACCGTGCTGCCCATGCTGCCCACCATTAATGGTGCATCCACAGTGGTACATGTGGAAAGACCTGCAACTGATGAAGGTGGGGCACGTTCACCAACACAGTCATTGCTCAGAAGGTCGACCAGAGTGAGGCGTAAGCCTGACAGACTGAACTTATTGCAAAATGTCTATTATACGTGTTTCTAAACATCTATATTTCCAAAGGAAGGAAGATGTGGTGACATGCATATCTGCAGATAGTTCTATAAATGTATAAAGCTGTTTATCAATATATGTAACCATAGGGATGACCTCCTGCCAGTGGGTGTTGCCAGACTTGCATCACGTGACTGACAGGACTGGACAGTTGGTAGTAGCATGGACAGTATGACAGTCGCTCCCTCGGAACTTGAATAACTGTGTTTTCGCATAGTTCTATTATTTATCTTCCCATGTGTTTGACAATAAATCATTGTTCTGGTTGAACACATTTAAGTTCTGTATGTGTCCTCATCATCAGGGGAGCCATGGAACACAACAGTCGGGAGGGGGATTTGAAGCCAAGAAAAGATCAGCCAGGATCTGATTCAATGGTGGAGCAGGCCCGAGGGGCAGTATTGCCAATTCTGCTCCTGATTCCCATGTTTCTATGTTCTTATATCCAGACTTCGGCTGAATAGTGGTAACTGTTCTGGCACTGTTATGATCCCTTTCTCTGCTCCTTGTTTCCTTTTTCTTTCAATTCCTTTCCTGCCTTTATTCCACGATCTTCTTGCTAGCTGCTGCAATATTGGGATTTCTGTTTAAACTACAGATTTTGGGCCCATTGAAACACCCATGTTCTAATGGACCAGGTCAAGACGTCCCCTTTGGGTTGTATGGCAGAATCTGTGATGTTGATTCGATAAGACTTGGCAAGCACCCAATCAGTGAATGTAGACATCTTAGCCATCTACTATTGTAACTGGGATCAATGGAGCTTTCCAAAAACTTCTGGAGCAGGAGAAGTCAAGGCCATGTTGTCAATTCTGTAAAGGATTCAGCCAGGTCGCATTTGGAAAGCACTCTCTCTCTCTGCTCACCCTGCCAGGCAATTTTAGAAGCTGCCATTTCGACCTGTGAAGACTCTCTTGTTTAAAAGACACAGAGAGAAAATAGATCTGTGTAAGAGATCTCTGGAATGAGAAAATGTCAGCCGTTTTTCCACAGGTCTGTAACATTCTAACTCTATGTCTCAGGCGCTGGGAAGAGCTCACATTGAAAATTAAACTGAGAACATTCCTTAAACTACAGCTAAAGTTTCTGTGCAGAGTTCAAAGGGGTTAAAAGCGGGCGGCATGGTAGCACAGTGGTTAGCACTATGGCTTCACAGTGCCAGGGTCCCAGGTTCGATTCCCGCTTGGATCACTGTCTGTGCGGAGTCAGCACACTCTCCCCGTATCTGCGTGGGTTTCCTCCGGGTGCTCCGGTTTCCTCCCACAAGTCCCGAAAGACGTGCTGTTAGGTGAATTGGACGTTCTGAATTCTCCCTCCGTGTACCCGAACAGGCGCCGGAATGTGGCGACGAGGGGATTTTCACAGCAACTTCATTGCAGTGATAATGTCAGCCTACTTGTGTCAATAAAGATTATTATTAAAAGATTATTATTGTTTACTCAGGAAGGAAGCCATCCTTCCCGTACCATCCTCCCCTAACAGGCGCCGGAATGTGGCGACTAGGGGCTTTTCACAGTAACTTCATTGAAGCCTACTTGTGACAATAAGCGATTTTCATTTCATTACATTTCATCCGGGCGACGGAGCTCCATCTGGTGACCAAAGATCAGAATTGCGTTGACCGGGAACGCTTGTGTGAAATGCCACCTGGTGGTCAAAGGACGGAACTGTGCCAACCTGAAACTCTTGAATGCATCTATTTCTCAATGGCCACAACTGCAGCAGCCAAGAGTAATCTCGAAGCATTTCCTTTAGTTCCTGTGAGCCTGTGTGTGTGAAATAGAGTGTGAGTCTGTGTGAGAGAGTGAGAGTTTATGAGCCTGTGTGTATGTGGTGTGAGGTCCAAGTGTGTGGGTGAGAGAGAGTGAGAGAATGTGGGTCTGTATGTGTGTAGGGCAAGGTCTATCTGTGTGTGTGCGTGGGAGAGAGAGTGAGCATGTGTGTAGGGCAAGGTCTATCTGTGTGTGTGAGAGAGTGAGCCTGTATGTGTGTCACACACACACACACATTCACATGCATACAATCACATACGCACTCTCACTGAATCACTCACAGACAAACACACTCACACTCAAATTCAGACACACATGGACATGCTCAGTCTACCCAGATTCTAATTAAAACACACACACTGACAAACACACACACACTATCACACACGCAATCGCAAATAAACACACAAATACTTCCCCTTTTTACACAAAAACACTCATACACACTAACATTCCTGCACAATCATTCTCTCATACACACAGATGCACACACAAATACACTCACAAACATACACAGTCACTCACTCATTCACACCCTCACAAATCCAAACACACACCGAGACAAGTCGCACACAGTCACAGACACACACACACACGCACGCTCACACAGTAGCACAATCACACACACAAAAATCACACACACGTACCCAGAGACACAATCACTCACACACACACGCACCCAGAGACACAATCACTCACACACACACCCACACACAAGCAAACACAGACACAGACACACACACAGACATTCCAACAGTTACACATACACTCAAACACACTCACACATACACACGGACTCAGACACACGCCGTTCTTTCCAGAATACAATACAACCCAAACGTATTTCAAGAAATAACATACATTCTCACACTAGAACAAAGAACAAAGAAAATTACAGCACAGGAACAGGCCCTTCGGCCCTCCCAGCCTGCGCCGATCCAGATCCTTTATCTAAACCTGTCTCCTATTTTCCAAGGTCTACTTCCCTCTGTTCCCGCCCGTTCATATACCTGTCTAGATGCCTCTTAAATGATGCTATCGTGCCCGCCTCTACCACCTCCGCTGATAAAGCGTTCCAGGCACCCACCACCCTCTGCGTAAAAAACTTTCCACGCACATCTCCCTTAAACTTTCCCCCTCTCACCTTGAAATCGTGACCCCTTGTAACTGACACCCCCACTCTTGGGAAAAGCTTGTTGCTATCCACCCTGTCCATACCTCTCATAATTTTGTAGTCCTCAATCGGGTCCCCCCTCAACCTCCGTCTTTCCAACGAAAACAATCCTAATCTACTCAACCTTTCTTCATAGCTAGCACCCTCCATACCAGGCAACATCCTGGTGAACCTCCTCTGCACCCTCTCCAAAGCATCCACATCATTCTGGTAATGTGGCGACCAGAACTGCACGCAGTATTCCAAATGTGGCCGAACCAAAGTCCTATACAACTGTAACATGACCTGCCAACTCTTGTACTCAAGACCCCTTCCGATGAAGGCAAGAATGCTGTATGCCTTCTTGACCACTCTATCAACCTGCGTTGCCACCTTCAGGGTACAATGGACCTGAACTCCCAGATCTCTCTGTACATCAATTTTCCCCAAGACCCTTCCATTGACCATATAGTCCGCTCTTGAATTTGATCTTCCAAAATGCATCACCTCGCATTTGCCTGGATTGAACTCCATCTGCCATTTCTCTGCCCAACTCTCCAATCTACCTATATTTTGTTGTATTCTCTGACAGTCCTCCTCGCTATCTGTAACTCCACCAATCTTAGTATCAGGAACCAATTTCCTCCTTGGAAAGGATTTGTCTAACAGGTAGTGAAATAAGAGGCCAAGGTCAACCAGCGGGAATCTGCACAGAGCTGAGGAATGCCTGCATCCAAAAGGGTGAATTGAGCCTATTGGCATTGAGTGAGAGCTGCTTATATGGAATCAGACCAAAAGCAGCCTGGGCGGTACAGTTATAGGAAGCCCAGAGGGTTATTAGAGTTTGAAATACTCACAGAATATCCCAAACACTAGAGAGATCCCAGAACAAGGAATGAGATAAGGAGGAGGATGCCCTGCATAGTTGAACAGCCCGAAAGAAGGCAAGCTAATAAAACAGGAAGTGAAAAGGTGAAGGAACTGCCTGAGGAATGGCTGGCAGAAACCTTCCTTCCAAATGCTTTACTCAGTTGAAAAGCCGCAAGGGAGTTTAGCGAGAGCTGCACTTCCACTTGAAGGCAGAAGGGTTCCAGGGCGGTCATGAAACAAGAAACTCCTCGCTATCTGCAACTCCACCAATCTTCGTATCATCTGCAAACTTGCTAATCAGACCACCTATACCTTCCTCCAGGTCATTTATGTAGATCACAAACAACAGTGGTCCGAGCACGGATCCCTGTGAAACACCACTAGTCACCCTTCTCCATTTTGAGACACTCCCTTCCACCACTACTCTCTGTCTCCTGTTGCCCAGCCAGTTCTTTATCCATCCAGCTAGTACACCCTGAACCCCATACGACTTCACTTTTTCCATCAACCTGCCATGGGAAACCTTATCAAACACCTTACTAAAGTCCATGTATACGACATCTACAGCCCTTCCCTCATCAATTATCTTTGTCACTTCCTCAAAGAATTCTATTAGGTTTGTAAGACATGACCTTCCCTGCACAAAACCATGCTGCCTATCACTGATAAGTCTATTTTCTTCCAGATGTGAATAGATCCTATCCCTCAGTATCTTCTCCAACAGTTTGCCTACCACTGACGTCAAGCTCACAGGTCTATAATTCCCTGGATTATCCCTGCTACCTTTCTTCAACAAAGGGACAACATTAGCAATTCTCCAGTCCTCCGGGACCTCACCCGTGCTCAAGGGTGCTGCAAAGATATCTGTTAAAGCCTCAGCTATTTCGACCCTCGCTTCCCTCAGTAACCTGGGATAGATCCCATCCGGTCCTGGGGACTTAGAACATAGAACATAGAACGATACAGCGCAGTACAGGCCCTTCGGCCCTCGATGTTGCACCGACATGGAAAAAAAAACTAAAGGCCATCTAACCTACACTATGCCCTTATCATCCATATGCTTATCCAATAAACTTTTAAATGCCCTCAATGTTGGCGAGTTCACTACTGTTGCAGGTAGGGCATTCCACGGCCTCACCACTCTTTGCGTAAAAAACCCACCTCTGACCTCTGTCCTATATCTATTACCCCTCAATTTAAGGCTATGTCCCCTCGTGCTAGCCAACCCCATCCGCGGGAGAAAGCTCTCGCTGTCCACCCTATCTAACCCTCTGATCATTTTGTATGCCTCTATTAAGTCACCTCTTAACCTTCTTCTCTCTAACGAAAACAACCTCAAGTCCATCAGCCTTTCCTCATAAGATTTTCCCTCCATACCAGGCAACATCCTGGTAAATCTCCTCTGCACCCGTTCCAAAGCTTCCACGTCCTTCCTATAATGAGGCGACCAGAACTGTACGCAATACTCCAAATGCGGCCGTACTAGATTTGTACAACTGCAACATGACCTCATGGCTCCGGAACTCAATCCCTCTACCAATAAAGGCCAACACACCATAGGCCTTCACAACCTTATCAACCTGGGTGGCAACTTTCAGGGATCTATGTACATGGACACCGAGATCCCTCTGCTCATCCACACTACCAAGAATTTTACCATTAGCCAAATATTCCGCATTCTTGTTATTCTTTCCAAAGTGAATCACCTCACACTTCTCCACATTAAACTCCATTTGCCACCTCTCAGCCCAGCTCTGCAGCTTATCTATGTCCCTCTGTAACCTGCAACATCCTTCCGCACTGTCTACAACTCCACTGACTTTAGTGTCGTCTGCAAATTTACTCACCCATCCTTCTGCGCCCTCCTCTAGGTCATTTAGAAAAATGACAAACAGCAACGGCCCCAGAACAGATCCTTGTGGTACGCCACTCGTAACTGAACTCCATTCTGAACATTTCCCATCAACTACCACTCTCTGTCTTCTTTCAACTAGCCAATTTCTGATCCACATCTCTAAATCACCCTCAATCCCCAGCCTCCGTATTTTCTGCAATAGCCGACCGTGGGGAACCTTATCGAACGCTTTACTGAAATCCATATACACCACATCAACTGCTCTACCCTCGTCTACCTGTTCAGTCACCTTCTCAAAGAACTCGATAAGGTTTGTGAGGCATGACCTACCCTTCACAAAACCATGCTGGCTATCCCTAATCATATTATTCCTATCTAGATGATTATAAATCGTATCTTTTATAATCCTCTCCAAGACCTTACCCACCACAGACGTTAGGCTCACCGGCCTATAGTTACCGGGGTTATCTCTACTTCCCTTCTTGAACAAAGGGACCACATTTGCTATCCTTTAGTCCTCTGGCACTATTCCTGTAGCCAATGATGATCTAAAAATCAAAGCCAAAGGCTCAGCAATCTCTTCCCTGGCTTCCCAGAGAATCCTAGGATAAATCCCATCCGGCCCCGGGGACTTATCTATTTTCACCTTGTCCAGAATTGCCAACACTTCTTCCCTACGCACCTCAATGCCATCTATTCTAATAGCCTGGGTCTCAGCATTCTCCTCCACAATATTATCTTTTCTTGAGTGAATACTGACGAAAAGTATTCATTTAGTATCTCGCTTATCTCCTCAGCCTCCACACACAACTTCCCACCACTGTCCTTGACTGGCCCTACTCTTACCCTAGTCATTCTTTTATTCCTGACATACCTATAGAAAGCTTTTGGGTTTTCCTTGATCCTACCTGCCAAAGACTTCTCATGTCCCCTCCTTGCTCGTCTCAGCTCTCTCTTTAGATCCTTCCTCGCTTCCTTGTAACTATCAAGCGCCCCAACTGAAACTTCATGCCTCATCTTCACATAGGCCTCCTTCTTCCTCTGAACAAGAGATTCCACTTCTTTGGTAAACCACGGTTCCCTCGCTCGACCCCTTCCTCCCTGCCTGACTGGTACGTACTTATCAAGAACATGCAATAGCTGTTCCTTGAACAAGCTCCACATATCCAGTGTGCCCAACCCTTGCAGCCTACTTCTCCAACCTACACATCCTAAGTCATGTCTAATGGCATCATAATTGCCCTTCCCCCAGCTATAACTCTTGCCCTGCGGGGTATACTTATCCCTTTCCATCACTAACGTAAAGGTCACCGAATTGTGGTCACTGTTTCCAAAGTGCTCACCTACCTCCAGATCTAACACCTGGCCTGGTTCATTACCCAAAACCAAATCCAATGTGGCCTCGCCTCTTGTTGGCCTGTTAACATATTGTGTCAGGAAACCCTCCTGCACACATTGTACAAAGAACGACCCATCTAATGTACTCGAACTATATCTTTTCCAGTCAATATTTGGAAAGTTAAAGTCTCCCATAACAACTACCCTGTTACTTTCGCTCTTTTCCAGAATCATCTTCGCCACCCTTTCCTCTACATCCCTAGAACTATTAGGTGGCCTATAGAAAACCCCAACAGGGTGACCTCTCCTTTCCTGTTTCTAACCTCAGCCCATATTACCTCAGAAGAAGAGTCCCCATCTAGCATCCTTTCCGCCACCGTAATACTGTCCTTGACTAGCAGCGCCACACCTCCCCCTCTTTTGCCCCCTTCTCTGAGCTTACTAAAACACCTAAACCCCGGAACCTGCAACAGCCATTCCTGTCCCTGCTCTATCCATGTCTCTGAAATGGCCACAACGTCGAAGTCCCAGGTACCCACCCATGCTGCCAGTTCCCCTGCCTTATTTCGTATACTCCTGGCATTGAAGTAGACACACTTCAAACCACCTACCTGAACACTGGCACCCTCCTGCGAAGTCAAATCTGTGCTCCTGACCTCTATACTCTCAATCTCCCGTACCCCAAAACTACAATCCAGGTTCCCATGCCCCTGCTGAATTAGTTTAAACCCCCCCAAAGAGCACTAACAAATCTCCCCCCCAGGATATTGGTGCCTCTCAGGTTCAGATGTAGACCATCCTGTCTATAGAGGTCCCACCTTCCCCAGAAAGAGCCCCAGTTATCCAGAAATCTGAATCCCTCCCGCCTGCACCATCCCTGTAGCCACGTGTTTAATTGCTCTCTCTCCCTATTCCTCATCTCACTATCACGTGGCACGGGCAACAACCCAGAGATAACAACTCTGTTTGTTCTCTCTCTGAGCTTCCATCCTAGCTCCCTAAAGGCCTGCCTGACATCCTTGTCCCCTTTCCTACCTATGTCGTTAGTGCCAATGTGGACTACGACTTGGGGTTGCTCCCCCTCCCCCTTAAGGACCCGGAAAACACGATCCGAGACATCATTTACCCTTGCACCTGGGAGGCAACATACCAAACGTGAGTCTCTCTCGCTCCCACAAAATCTCCTATCTGTGCCCCTGACTATTGAGTCCCCAATTACTAATGTTCTACTCCTTTGCCCCCTTCCCTTCTGAGCAACAGGGACAGACTCCGTGCCAGAGGCCCGTACCCCATGGCTTGTCCACCTTAATGTCTTTTAGAATACCCAAAACATCCCCCTTCCGTATAACAACTTGACCTAGAGTATTTAAACTCTTTAAACATCCATCCCTAGCCTCAACATCCGTCTTGTCCCTCTCCTTTGTGAATACCGATGCAAAGTACTCATTAAGAATCTCACCCATTTCCTCTGACTCCACGCATAAATTCTCTCTTTTGTCTTTGAGTGGGCCAATCCTTTCTCTAGTTACCCTCTTGCTCCTTACATATGAATAAAAGGCTTTGGGATTTTCCTTAACCCTGTTAGCCAAAGATATTTCATGACCCCTTTTAGCCCTCTTTATTGCGCGTTTGAGATTCGTCCTACTTTCCCGATATTCCTCCAAAGCTTCATCAGTTTTGAGTTGCTTCGATCCTATGTATGCTTCCTTTTTCATCTTAGCTAGTCTCACAATTTCACCCGTCATCCATGGTTCCCTAATCTTGCCATTTCTATCTTTCATTTTCACAGGAACATGTCTGTCCTGCACTCTAATCAACCTTTCCTTAAAAGACTCCCACATTTCAAATGTGGATTTACCCTTAAACAGCTGCTCCCAATCCACATTCCCTAGCTCCTGCCAAATTTTGTTATACTCGGCCTTTCCCCAATTTAGCACTCTTCCTTTCGGACCACTCTTGTCCTTGTCCATGAGTATTCTAAAACTTACGGAATTGTGATCGCTATTCCCAAAGTAATCACCGACTGAAACATCAACCACCTGGCCGAGATCATTTCCCAATACCAGGTCCAGTATGGCCCCTTCCCGAGTTGGACTATTTACATACTGCTCTAAAAAACTCTCCTGGATGCTCCTTACAAACTCTGCTCCATCTACGCCTCCAACACTACATGAGTCCCATTCAATGTTGGGGAAGTTAAAATCTCCCATCACAACCACCCTATTGCTCCCCCATTTCTCTATAATCTGTCTGCATATTTGTACCTCTACTTCATGCTCGCTTTTGGGAGGCCTGTAGTAAAGTCCCAACTAGTGTGGTGAAAGGCAGGGAGATTGGGGCATTAACTTTGCACAATGGTTCAAGTCTGCTCTAACCGAGGGATATGGAGACCAGAACTGTACCCAATGCTCCCAGTGTGGCCTAACTGAGGGGTATGGAGACCAGAACTGTGCACAGTGCTCCCAATGTGGTCTAACTGGGGGGTATGGAGACCAGAACTGTGCACAGTGCTCCCTGTGTGGTCTAACCGAGGGAGGTGGAGACCAGAACTGTGCACAGTGCTCCCTGTGTGGTCTAACCAAGGGATATGGAGACCAGAACTGTGCACAGTGCTCCCTATGTGGTCTAACCGAGGGAGGTGGAGAGAGAACTGTGCACAGTGCTCCCAATGTGGTCTAACTGAGAGATATGGAGACCAGAACTGTGCACAGTGCTCCCAGTCTGGTCTAACCTGGAGATATGGAGACCAGAACTGTTCACAGTGCTCCAAGTGTCTAACTGAGTCGAACTGAGAGATATGGTGGAGGTTACAGACATAGGGAGGGTTGTAGGGAGCTGGAGGAAGTTATAGAGATGGTGAGGGTTGTAGGGGTTTGATGAGGTTACAGAGTTGGGGAGGATTGTAGGCGACTGGAGGGGGTGACAGATAGGGAGTGTTGTAGGGAACTGGAGGAGGTTACAGAGACAGTGAGGGTTGTCAGGGACTGGAGGAGGTGAGTGTTGTGAGGGTTATAGAGGCTGAGATGGTGATAGAGATAGAGAGGGTTGTAGGGGCTGGAGGAGGTTACAGAGAGAGGGAGGGGTGTAGGGGCTGGAGGAGGTTACAGAGATAGGGAGGGTTGTAGGGGCTGGAGGAGGTTACAGAGATAGGGAGTGTTGTAGGAGCTGGAGGAGGTTGGAGATAGGGAGGTTTGTACGGAGTTGCAGGAGGTTACAGAGATAGGGAGGGTTTTATGGGCTGTAAGAGTGTACAGTGATAGCGGAAGGTGTAGGGGTTGGAAGCGGTTGCAGAGAAAGGAAAATTTGTAGTGGCTGGATGAGGTTGCACAGTTCGGGAGGTTTCTAGAGGCTGGAGGCGGTTATAGAGATAAGGCGCGTCAGAGGGATTGGAAGAGGATGCAGACGTCGGGAGAGGAGTATAATTCACGGTTGGATTTGAAGACAAGGATCAGAATTTTAGAATTTTGGGCATTGGTGCATGAAAGTGTCACTCAATCAGGAACAATCGACACAACCGCTAATTCGCCCTGCCTCCACCAACACCTCAGTCCTGCTCTCTCTCCCTGTCGTTTGAATTGTTGTTTGAATCCATTCCAAGCTTATCCCCCGAATATAGTCATCCGAATAGTTTCATTCCCATGGAAACGCAGTGTGGCACCGCCGGTATGTACAGATTGACTGGAACATTAAAGAGGGCATTTTTGTCACCTGTGGGAAGGTAGAAGGATGGTGTGCAAAGGAGGATTACCCTCCCCATGCTCTGTGAGGGTGAAGAGAGCGGCAGGGGATAACGGCTAAAAGTCAGAAATAGAAAGGTTCAGAGAGGTTGGTGCACAAGAGGATTTATTTTATCTTCCTGACTGAATCGAGTGCCAAGTTCACATGCTGCACGATCAATTGCACAAAGACGAGAGTTGAATCCAACTGAGGCTTTATTGCTCGAAGATGTGTGGCCTCCCACAGCAGCTGGCGAAATGGCTGCAGCATGGAGGACACGCATATTTATACTCCGCCTACTGGGTGGAGCCAGCAGGCAGAGACTACCGACATACCTGTAGTACAGGTCCTACCATACATCACCTAATATAGGTGCAACAATGGTTTACCACATCACAAGTCCAAACCAATCCAGACAAAGCTCGCATCGTCACCGTAAGCTCCTTGACTACCTTCTCCCCGTGTTGAAATTTTCAGTGACCTATGGACCTGTACACTCAGATCCTTCTGTCTGTCAATACTCTTCAGGGTTCAGCTATTTACTGAAATGAGAAAATGAAATGAAAATCACTTATTGTCATGAGTAGACTTCAAATGAAGTTACTGTGAAAAGTCCCTAGTCACCACATTCCGGCGCCTGCTCGGGGAGGCTGTTACGGGAATCGAACCGTGCTGCTGGCTTGCCTTGGTCTGCTTTCAAAGCCAGCAATTTAGCCCAGTGAGCTAAACAGCCCCTACATGTGGAAAGATGTATATTTCCAACCTATTAGACCTTCCAAAATGTATGACCTCACATTTGTCTGGATTAAACTCCATCTGCCATCTCTCCGCCCAAGTCTCTAAGTGATCTCTATCCTCTGACAATCCTCATTAGTAGCTGTAATTTTACTAACCTTTGTGTCATTCGCAAAGTTACTAATCAGACCAGTTACATTTTCCTCCAAATCATTTATATATACTGCGAACAGCAAAGGTCCCAGCACTGATCCCTGCGGAACACCACTAGTCACAGCCCTCCAATTAGAAAAGCACCCTTCCATTGCTACTCTCTGCCTTCTATGACCGAGCCAGTTCTGTATCCACCTTGCCAGCTCACCTCTGATCCCATGTGACTTCACCTTCTGCACCAGTCTGCCATGAGGGATCTTGTCAAAGGCCTTACTGAAGTCCATATCGACAACATTTGCACATGGTTGGCTGGGCCCCTCCCACACCACTCACAAGTGTCCTCCATCCACCCCCTCAAACAACCAGCTCAGCCTTGACCTCATCAGGTACGTCCCATACACCATCTTAAACTGTATGAACCCCAGCCTCCAACACGAGGTTGAGGCATTCACCCTCGACAACACCTTCCATCGCAATCCCTTCTCCAGTGCCATCCCCAGCTCCTCCTCCCACTTAGCCTTAACCCCCTCTAATAACACCCTATTCTCCTCCAAAATCTACCCATAATTTGCAGAGATAATGCCCTCCGCCAACCGCATCACCGACAACACCCCCTCCAACAGTGAGGGGTTGGTTTCACCGGAAACTTCGGAAAAACCTTCCCTGCAAAATCTCGCACCTGCATATATATATATATATATATATAAAGGCCTCTCCCGAGGAATCCCAAACTTTTCCATCAACTCCTCAAAGTTCACAAACTGCCCTTCCAGAAATGAATCCTTCATTTTCACCATCCCTCCACTCCTTCCATCCCCGAAAATTAGCATCCAATCTCACCGGCTCAAACACATGGGGCGCGATTCTCCCAGAGAGGGAGAAATCGTAAGGCTGGCGTCAAATCCGGGCGGGTTTGACGCCAGCCTCCCCCTCCCCGACCGGGAACCGATTCTGGTCCCCGGTCGGGGCTAGTATGCCGCCGCCGTGAACTCCGGCATCGCGGGCTTAACGAATTTCGTTAAGCCCGCTTGCCAGAGTTTGCGCCGGCTGACGCGTCACATGACGTCAGCCGCGCATGCGCGGATTGGAAGACTCCAACCCGCGCTTGCGCGGATGACATCATCGCGCATTTGCGCGAAACCCGCACATGCGCGGGCCGGGATGCCCCTCAGCCGCCCCGCGAAGTGATACAGCGGGGCGGCGGAACGACAAAGAATGCGCGGGTATCGGACCCGCTGCCCGCGATCGGTGGGGACTGATCGCGGGCCCATGGCACCCTTGGCACGGCCGTGGTACTGCCGTGCCAATCGGTGCCATGGTTTTAAAAATCGGGACCAGGTGTGTTTGCCGTTCGTAAAAACAGCCGTAAAGGGCTGGGAACTCGGCCCATCGGCCAGCTGAGAATCGCTGCTGGCCGTAAAAAAACGGCGGCAGTGATTCGTATCGGGAGTCGGGCGTGGGGGGGGGGGGGAGAATAGCGGGAGGGCGTCAGACTAGCGTGGCTGTAAAATTTTACGAACCCCGCTATTCTCCGCACCGTCGTGAGTGCGGAGAATTGCGCCCATGGTTCTCTCGGATCGGCATCAGCCTCGACCCCACCCCTGACTTTAGATGTTACCGAAATTAAGTCCATATCTTCAATAATAATAATCTTTATTACTGTCAGAAGTTTGGGCACCACGGTGGCACAGTGGTTAGCCCTCCCTCAGAATGCTAAGGTCCCAGGTTCGATCCCGGCTCTGGTTCACTGTCCGTGTGGAGTTTGCACATTCTCCCCGTGTTTGCGTGGGTTTCGCCCCCACAACCTAAAGATGTGCAGGGCAGGTGGATTGGCCACGCTAAATTGCCCCTTAATTGGAAAAAATGAATTGGGTAATCTAAATTTATTCATCTTTTTTATTATTGTCACAAGTAGGCTTACATTAAAACTGCAATGAAGTTACTGTGAAAAGCCCCTAGTCGCCACATTCCAGCGCCTGTTCGGGTACACGGAGGGAGAATTCAGAATGTCCAATTCACCTGACAGCACGTCTTTCGGAGGAAACCGGAGCACCCGGAGGAAACCGATGCAGACACAGGGAGAACTTGCAGACTCCGCACAGACAATGACCCTTGCCGGGAATCGAACTTGCGACCCTGGAGCTGTGAAGCAACAGTGCTAACCACTGTGTCGCCCAAATTGCACACACTCCAAAACACAAAAGGGCGCGTTCGTAATTTCTCCTCCGCGCTCAGACAGTAGAGAGATTGAAAGGAGCCAATTGTACAGTCGGGATACCACAGAGAAAGTAAATATTAGATCACGTAGGTTCCAGAGTCCAGAGGGGTATTCCTTCAAGGGGTTCATGTAGCTTGAAAACCGATGCTGGATAATTCATTTTTCCGGTGGGGTTGAATTCACACGATGAGATAGGCATGCAGAAATGAATCAGACTTGTAGGTGATGATACAGAACATCCAGCAGAGACAGATTGGAGAGAGTCAGGTGTCCAAGTTGGTCAGAGCTCCTTCGATGTGCTCTCCTGATCAGATGTTCAAAAGCACACTGAGAAATGCAGCCCAGCAAGGCACTATTAACTTGTCAAACAAGCCTGAGGCTTTGGTCACATTAGTCTATTTGAAAGAATTCTATTTCATTTTTTGCATGGTCTTATGAAAAACAAAGCAGGAAGTAAAGAGTTTGTCACTCATTCACGCTGGGCCAATGGCAGTTTCCGGCTGTCTTTGGTTTTGAGATTAAAAACCCGGGATAGGGAGTTAGCAAGATCCCAGTTCTCTCCATGGATGTGGAATATTCAAGTAACCTGGAAAGGTTTAAAATCTTTTATAGGAGAGTCGTTTTGGATTTAGAGTTCTGTTGGGGTCTCAGACATCAGTAAATGGTATATTGGCAAGAGGGTTTGAGTAAAGGAACTATGATCTCCAACTGCAGCCATACAGGGCCTGGGTAAGACCACAACTGGCTTAATCTGTGCATTTTTGGTCTCCTTATCTAAGAAAGAATATGCATGCCATAAAGGGAGTTCAGTGAATGTTCACCAGACTGATTCCTGGGATGACAGGATTGTTGTAGGAGAGATTGGATTGACTGGGCTTATCTTCACTGGAATTTAGAAGACTGAGAGGGGGTCTCATTGAAATGTATATAATTCCGACAGGGCTGATACACTGGATGTAAGGATGTTGTTTCCTCCGAGTGGGATGGGATTTTGAACAAGTCTCAGGATACAGGGTAATGTCTTCACTCAGAGGCTGGTGAACCTATGCAATTCTCTACCCCAGAAGGCTGTGGAGGCCAAATCACTGAATATATTTAAGAAGGAAATAGATATATTTCTGGAACCACAAGGTGCCAAGGGGTATAGGGAGAGACCAAGAATATAGCGCCGAGAAAGAGGATCAGCCATGTTCATATTGAATGGTGGAGCAGGCTCGAAGGATCAGATCATAGAATTTACAGTGCAGAAGGAGGTCATTCAGCCCATCGAGTCTGCACTGGCCCTTGGAAAGAGCACCCTACCCAAGCCCACGCCTTCACCCTATCCCCATAACCCACGAACCTTACCTGACCTATTTTGGACACTAAGGGAAATTGATCATGGCCAATCCGCCTACCCTGCAGATCTTTGGACTGTGGGAGGAAACCGGAGCACCCGGAGGAAACCCACGCAGACACGGGGAGAACATGCAGACGGTTCCAGGAATCCACAGACAGTGACCCAAGCCGGGAATCGAACCTGGAACCCTGGAGCTGTGAAGCAACTGTGATAACCACTATGCTACCATGCTGAGTAGATGGCCTACTTCTGCTCCTATATTCCATAGAATCTCTACAGTGCAGAAGGAGACCATTCTGTCCATCGAGTCTGCTAGACCGACGAAAATCCACTAGGCCCACTCCCCTATCTTATTCCCATGACCCTGCGCATGGATTGTGGACAATCCACCTAACCTGCACATCTTTGGACTGTGGGAGGAAACCGGAGCACCCGGAGGAAACCCACGGGAAAATGTGCAGACTCCACACAGTCACCCAAGGCGCTGTGAGGCAGCAGTGCAAACCCACTGTACCATCGTGCTGCATGTTTCAATGAGATGGAGAACTTTATGCTTATATTGAATGCAGGAGCAGGATCGAATTGCCTCCTCCTGCTCCTAATTTCCATGTTTCTATGTCTCTCAAGTCTGTTTTCAGATCTCTGTGTCTGCCCAAATCCTGATTCTTCCAGGGGGTGTGGGGCCTGGTTGGCACTCAGGAGGTGAGTGATGGTCAAGCTGCTCGGGGCTATATACAGGATAATTCTGGGTATCTCACTCTGTGAGTGCCAGACGGACTGTTATGTTCTTGTCCAGCTTCGTCTAGTCGGTGATTACTTTGGGAATAGCAATCACAATTCTGTAAGTTTTAGAATACTCATGGACAAAGACGAGAGTGGTCCTAAAGGAAGAGTGCTAAATTGGGGAAAGGCCAAGTATAACAAAATTCGGCAGGAGCTCGGGAATGTGGATTGGAAGCAGCGGTGAATGTAACTTAGTAATTCACACTGTATTTACCAATACCATTGTAAGCGCAGTAATGTTATCCGACCACTAGGGGGAGTAGCTCTGGGAATGCTCAGGAGTTTGTACAGGGCTCCACCCTTGGCTCCGCCCATGACTCCTCCCCCTACACTGCTGTATAAATAACCGTGTCCAGAGCCAGCCTGCAGTTCATCAAGAGTTCAACGGGTAACAGGCTGGCTCTGTCGTAAGTAGATTAAAACCACTGTTCATATCTTAAAGCACGTGTCTCGTGAATTGATGGTTCCATCAAGCTGTTTAAGGGTAAATCCACATTTGAAATGTGGGAGTCTTTTAAGGAAAGGTTGATTAGAGTGCAGGACAGACATGTCCCTGTGAAAATGAGGGATGGAAATGGCAAGATTAATGGATGACAGGTGGAATTGTGAGACTAGCTAAGATGAAAAAGGAAGCATACATAAGATCTCGGCGACTTAAAACTGATGAAGCTTTGGAGGAATATCGGGAAAGTATGACAAATCTCAAACGCGCAATAAAGAGGGCGAAAAGGGGTCATGAAATATCTTTGGCTAACAGGGTTAAGGAAAATCCCAAAGCCTTTTATTCGTATATAAGGAGCAAGAGGGTAACTAGAGAAAGGATTGGCCCACTCAAAGACAAAGGAGGGAATTTATGCGTGGACTCAGAGGAAATGGGTGAGATTCTTAATGAGTACTTTGCATCGGTATTCACCAAGGAGAGGGACATGATGGATGTTGAGGCTAGGGATGGATGTTTAAATACTCTAGGTCAAGACGGCATAAGGAAGGGGGAGGTTTTGGGTATTCTAAAAGGCATTAAGGTCGACAAGTCCCCAGTTCCGGATGGAATCTATCCCAGGTTACTGAGGGAAGTGAGGGATGAAATAGCTGGGGCCCTAACAGCTATTTTTGCAGCATCCTTGAGCACGGGTGAGGCACCGTAGGACTGGAGAATTGCTAATTTTGTCCCTTTGTTTAAGAAGGGTAGCAGGGATAATCCAGGGAATTATAGACCTGTGAGCTTGACTTCAGTAGTAGGCAAACTGTTGGAGAAAATACTGAGGGATAGGATCTATTCAAATTTGGAAGAAAATAGACTTATCAGTGATAGGCAGCATGGTTTTGTGCAGGGAAGGTCATGTCTTACAAATCTAATAGAATTATTTGAGGAAGTGACAAAGTTAATTGATTTGGGAAGGGCTGTCCATGTCATATACATGGACTTCAGTAACACATTTGATAAAGTTTCCCATGGCAGGTTGATGGAAAAAGTGAAGTCGTATGGGGTTCAGGGTGTACTAGCTAGATGGATAAAGAACTGGCTGGGCAACAGGAGACAGAGAGTAGTGGTGGAAGGGAATGTCTCAAAATGGAGAAAGGTGACTAGTGGTGTTCCACAGGGATCCGTGCTCGAACCACTGTTGTTTGTGATATACATAAATGATCTGGATGAAGCTATAGGTGGTCTGATTAGCAAGTTTGCAGATGATACTAAGATTGGTGGAGTTGCAGATAACGAGGAGAACTGTCAGAGAATACAGCAAAATATAGATAGATTGGGCAGAGAAATGGCAGATGGAGTTAGATCCAGGCAAATCCAGGGCAGCACGGTAGCATTGTGGATAGCACAATCGCTTCACAGCTCCAGGGTCCCTGGTTCGATTCCGGCTTGGGTCAATGTCTGTGTGGAGTCTGCACATCCTCCCTGTGTGTGCGTGGGTTTCCTCCGGGTGCTCCGGTTTCCTCCCACAGTCCAAAGATATGCAGGTTAGGTGGATTGGCCATGATAAATTGCCCTCAGTGTCCAAAATTGCCCTTAGTGTTGGGTGGGGTTACTGGGTTATGGGGATAGGGTGGAGGTGTTGACCTTGGGTAGGGTGCTCTTTCCAAGAGCCGGTGCAGACTCGATGGGCTGAATGGCCTCCTTCTGCACTGTAAATTCTATGTAAAATCTACGTAAATGCGAGGTGATGCATTTTGGAAGATCTAATTCAAGAGCGGACTATACGGTCAATGGAAGAGTCCTGGGAAAATTGATGTACAGAGAGATCTGGGAGTTCAGGTCTATTGTACCCTGAAGGTGGCATACAGCATGCTTGCCTTCATCGGACGGGGTATTGAGTACCAGAGTCGGCAGGTCATGTTACAGTTGTATAGGACTTTGGTTAGGCCACGTTTGGAATACTGCGTGCAGTTCTGGTCGCCACATTACCAGAAGGATGTGGATGCTTTGGAGAGGTTGCAGAGGAGGTTCACCAGGATGTTGCCTGGTATGGAGGGTGCTAGCTATGAAGAAAGGTTGAGTAGATTAGGATTGTTTTCGTTGGAAAGACGGAGGTTGAGGGGGCACCTGATTGAAGTCTACAAAATTATGAGAGGTATGGACAGGGTGGATAGCAACAAGCTTTTTCCAAGAGTGGGGGTGTCAATTACAAGGGGTCACGATTTCAAGGTGAGAGGGGGAATGTTTAGGGGAGATGTGCCTGGAAAGTTTTTTAAGCAGAGAGTGGTGGGTGCCTGGAACGCTTTGCCAGCGGAGGTGGTAGAGGCGGGCACGATAGCATCATTTAAGATGCATCTGAACAGATATATGAACGGGCGGGGAACAGAGGGAAGTAGATCCTGGGAATATAGACGACAGGTTTAGATAAAGGATTTGGAACGGCGCAGGCTGGGAGGGCCGAAGGGCCTGTTCCTGTGCTGTAATTTTCTTTGTTCTTTGTTCTTCTTCTTTGTCCCTGTCCACCTCGGTAACCTGTGGGTTACTTTGTTCACACACAGGTGCTGTGGCTAAACTGAGTGTCAGCAGGGTGAGCGGGGGGGGGAGGGGTGGGGGGGTTCTGAATGGGGTTTCAGTCATTCCAGGTTGGGGTCCAGCTCGGGGCAGGTTACCATTGCTAGGGCTCCATTGGTTTGCTTTACAACGGGATGGTTGCCTTCTCCCGAAACTGGCCCGGCCTGTCTGAGGCTGGACGATAGGAAGGCTGCTTTCTGTAAAGGTTTTACCCATATCTATACCAGGCAGGGTCACAGTAATGCAGCCTGCAGTGTGGTTACAGAGATGTTTGACTGTAGTGGGCAGTTTACCAGATTGCCTGGTGATTCTGCTTTAAACTGGGTGAGTCCAGCGGGTCCAATCTTGTGGGAACATCTCTGGTGGTCAGTTGGATATTTCGAAGTGGACTTTATCTGTGTCTTGCTGCAATCCATTGAGGGTGTTCCATGTTTTCCCTTTAACTTGGGAGGGAGTTTCCATCTTGCATGGAACACCACTGCCCTCTGGTGACTGGTCAGCTTTTTATTCATTTCTTCATTCCTGGAATGTGAGCCTCATTGGCTACACCAGCATTTAATACCCATCCTTCAGGTCTCATTGTACAACCCTGTTTATTTTCATCTGAGTGAAGAATCTCTTTCTGGGTCATTCTAGTCCCCATTTATTCTTATTCTGAGCCTTTGGCTTGGGAAGGGTTGCTCGCCAAACTTGTTTCATGACCGCCCTGGAACCCTTCTGCCTTCAAGTGGAAGTCCAGCTCTGGCTAAACTCTCTTGCGGCTTTTCAACTGAGTGAAGCATTTGGAAGGAAGGTTTCTGCCAGCCATTCCTCAGGCAGTTCCTTCACCTTTTCACTTCCTGTTTTATTAGCTTGCCTTCCTTCGGGCTATGATGTGGAGATGCCGGCGTTGGACTGGGGTGAGCACAGTAAGAAGTCTTACAACACCAGGTTAAAGTCCAACAGGTTTGTTTCAAACACGAGCTTTCGGAGCACGGCTCCTTCTTCAGGTGAATGGAAAGGCTTGTTCCAGAAATGTTTATATAGACACAGTCAGAGATGCCCCGGAATGCGAGCACCTGCAGGCAATCAAATCATCAAAGATGCAGAGAGAGAGGTAACTCCAGGTTAAAGAGGTGTGAATTGTCCCAAGCCAGTTCAGTCGGTAGGCCTCTGCAAGTCCAGGCTTGTTGGTGGGGGCCGAATGTAATGCGACATGAATCCCAGATCCCGGTTGAGTCCGCATTCATGCGTGCGGAACTTAGCTATAAGTTTTTGCTCAGCAATTTTGCGTTGTCGCGTCTCCTGAAGGCCTCCTTGTAGAATGCTGACCCGGAGATCAGAGGCTGAATGGCCTTGACTGCTGAAGTGTTCCCCAACTGGAAGGGAACAGTCCTGCCTGTTGATAGTCGCACGATGCCCGTTTATTCGTTGTCGCAGTGTCTGCATGGTCTCGCCAATGTACCACGCTTCGGGACATCCTTTCCTGCAGCGTATGAGGTAGACTACATTGGTCGAGTCGCACGAGTATGCGCCGCGTACCTGGTGGGTGGTGTTTCCACGTGTAATGGTGGTGTCCATGTCGATGATCTGGCATGTCTTGCAGAGATTACCCTGGCAGGGTTTTGTGGTGTTGTGGTTGCTGTTCTGAAGGCTGGGTAATTTGCTGCAAACAATGGTTTGTTTGAGGTTGCGCGGTTGTTTGAAGGCCAGTAGTGGGGGTGTGGGGATGACCTTGGCAAGATGTCCATCCTCGCTGATGATGTGTTGGAGGCTGCGAAGAAGATGTCGTAGTTTCTCCGCCCCAGGAAAGTACTGGACGACGAAGGGTACTCTGTCAGTGGTGTCCCGTGTTTGTCTTCTGAGGAGGTCGGTGCGGTTTTTTTGCTGTGGCGCGGTGGAACTGTCGATCAATGAGTCGAGCGCCATATCCCGTTCGTACGAGGGCATCTTTCAGCATCTGTAGGTGTCTGTTGCGCTCCTCCTTGTCTGAGCAGATCCTGTGTATACGGAGGGCTTGTCCATAGGGGATGGCTTCTTTAATGTGTTTCGGGTGAAAGCTGGAGAAGTGGAGCATCGTGAGATTATCTGTGGGCTTGCGGTAAAGCGAGGTGCTGAGGTGACCGTCCTTGATGGAGACGAGTGTGTCCAAGAATGGAACTGAATTTGGAGAATAGTCCATGGTGAGTTTGATGGTGGGATGGAACTTATTGATGTCATCGTGTAGTCGTTTCAGTGATGTCTCGCCGTGGGTCCAAAGGAAAAAAGTTCCTTCGGGCTGTTCAACTATGCAGGGCATCCTCCTCATTATCTCATTCCCTGTTCTGGGATCTCTCGAGTCTCTGGGATATTCTGTGAGTATTTCAAACTCTAATAACCCTCTGGGCTTCCTATAACTGTACCGCCCAGGCCTGCTTTTGGTCTGATTCCATATAAGCAGCTCTCACTCAATGCCAATAGGCTCAATTCACCCTTTTGGACGCTGGGCATTCCTCAGCTCTGTGCAGGTTCCCGCTGGTTGACCTTGGCCTCATATTTCACTACCTGTTGTTAGACAAATCATTTCCAAGGAGGAAATTGGTTCCTGATACTAAGATTGGTGGAGTTGCAGATAGCGAGGAGGACTGTCAGAGAATACAACAAAATATAGGTAGATTGGAGAGTTGGGCAGAGAAATGGCAGATGGAGTTCAATCCAGGCAAATGCGAGGTGATGCATTTTGGAAGATCAAATTCAAGAGCGGACTATATGGTCAATGGAAGTGTCTTGGGGAAAATTGATGTACAGAGAGATCTGGGAGTTCAGGTCCATTGTAGCCTGAAGGTGGCAACGCAGGTTGATAGAGTGGTCAAGAAGGCATACAGCATGCTTGCCTTCATCGGACGGGGTATTGAGTACAAGAGTTGGCAGGTCATGTTACAGTTGTATAGGACTTTGGTTCAGCCACGTTTGGAAGACTGTGTGCAGTTCTGGTCGCCACATTACCAGAAGGATGTGGATGCTTTAGAGAGGGTGCAGAGGAGGTTCACCAGGATGTTGCCTGGTATGGAGGGTGCTAGCTATGAAGAAAGGTTGAGTAGATTAGGATTGTTTTCGTTGGAAAGACGGAGGTTGAGGGGAGACCTGATTGAGGTCTACAAAATTATGAGAGGTATGGACAGGGTGGATAGCAACAAGCTTTTTCCAAGAGTGGGGGTGTCAGTTACAAGGTGTCACGATTTCAAGATGAGAAGGGGAAAGTTTAAGGGAGATGTGCGTGGAAAGTTTTTTACGCAGAGGGTGGTGGGTGCCTGGAACGCTTTAGTAGCGGAGGTGGTAGAGGCGGGCACGATAGCATCATTTAAGATGCATCTAGTCAGATATATGAACGGGCGGGGAACAGAGGGAAGTAGATCCTAGGAATATAGGCGACAGGTTTAGATAAAGGATTTGGAACGGCGCAGGCTGGGAGGGCCGAAGGGCCTGTTCCTGTGCTGTAATTTTCTTTGTTCTTCTTCTTTGTCCCTGTCCACCTCGGTAACCTGTGGGTTACTTTGTTCACACACAGGTGCTGTGGCTAAACTGAGTGTCAGCAGGGTGAGCGGGGGGTGGGGGGGTTCTGAATGGGGTTTCAGACATTCCAGGTTGGGGTCCAGCTCGGGGCAGGTTACCATTGCTAGGGCTCCATTGGTTTGCTTTACAACGGGATGGTTGCCTTCTCCCGAAACTGGCCCGGCCTGTCTGAGGCTGGACGATAGGAAGGCTGCTTTCTGTAAAGGTTTTACCCATATCTATACCAGGCAGGGTCACAGTAATGCAGCCTGCAGTGTGGTTACAGAGATGTTTGACTGTAGTGGGCAGTTTACCAGATTGCCTGGTGATTCTACTTTAAAGTGGGTGAGTACAGCGGGTCCAATCTTGTGGGAACATCTCTGGTGGTCAGTTGGATATTTTGAAGTGGACTTTATCTGTGTCTTGCTGCAATCCATTGGGGGTGTTCCATGTTTTCCCTTTAACTTGGGAGGGAGTTTCCATCTTGCATGGAACACCACTGCCCTCTGGTGACTGGTCAGCTTTTTATTTATTTCTTCATTCCTGGAATGTGAGCCTCATTGGCTACACCAGCATTTAATACCCATCCTTCAGGTCTCATTGTACAACCCTGTTTATTTTCACCTGAGTGAAGAATCTCTTTCTGGGTCATTCTAGTCCCCATTTATTCTTATTCTGAGCCTTTGGCTTGGGAAGGGTTGCTCGCCAAACTTGTTTCATGACCGCCCTGGAAGCCTTCTGCCTTCAAGTGGAAGTCCAGCTCTGGCTAAAATCTCTTGCGGCTTTTCAACTGAGTGAAGCATTTGGAAGGAAGGTTTCTGCCAGCCATTCCTCAGGCAGTTCCTTCACCTTTTCACTTCCTGTTTTATTAGCTTGCCTTCCTTCGGGCTGTTCAACTATGCAGGGCATCCTCCTCATTATCTCATTCCCTGTTCTGGGATCTCTCTAGTCTCTGGGATATTCTGTGAGTATTTCAAACTCTAATAACCCTCTGGGCTTCCTATAACTGTACCGCCCAGGCCTGCTTTTGGTCTGATTCCATATAAGCAGCTCTCACTCAATGCCAATAGGCTCAATTCACCCTTTTGGACGCTGGGCATTCCTCAGCTCTGTGCAGGTTCCCGCTGGTTGACCTTGGCCTCATATTTCACTACCTGTTGGTAGGCAAATCATTTCCAAGGAGGAAATTGGTTCCTGATACTGATAGAACAGTGGAAATTCCTGCCATGTCAGGGTATGAAATGGGGTTACACACTTAATGGACCCAGTGAAGTGGGACAGAATAGAATAGAACAGTACAGTACAGCACAGAACAGGCCCTTCGGCCCTCAATGTTGTGCCGAGGAATGATCACCCTACTCAAACCCACGTATCCACCCTATACCCATAACACCACCCCCCCCCCCCCCCCCCCCCCCCCCCAAACCTTACTTTTTTATTAGGACACTACGGGCAATTTAGCACGGCCAATCCACCTAACCCGCACATCTTTGGACTGTGGGAGGAAACCGGAGCACCCGGAGGAAACCCACGCACACAGGGGGAGGACGTGCAGACTCCACACAGACAGTGACCCAGCCGGGAATCGAACCTGGGACCCTGGAGCTGTGAAGCATTTATGCTAACCACCATGCTACCCTGCTGCCAGAGGTGGGGGATTGTAAACACAGATCCTTCTCCCTCTCCACTGCTCAGTGCTTTGGGCGTGAGGGAGCACTCAGGAGGTAGGTTTAGGGTTCCCTTCAACATTAAGAACTGAGTGGCCCATGTCTGCAGAAGTACAGTAAGAAGTCTGACAATGCCAGATTAAATACCAACAGGTTTGTTTGGAATCACTAGCTTTCGGAGCGCAGCTCCTTCATCAGGTGAGTGAAGAGGTGGGTTCCAAAAACACATGTATGGCCAAAGTCAATGAGGCAAGATGACACTTTGAATGCGAATCGTTGCACGTAATTGAATCTTACTGTGCTCACCACAGTCCAACGCCGGCATCTTCACATCCTGAAGAAGTACAACAGACCACCTTGTAGGACACTGTTTCCCAAAGAGCTAAAACTCTGGAAACTCTTTGGGAGTTTGTCTGGCTCAGACACATATAGTTGCCTTGCCTTCTGTGGTGAATGTAAGATGGTAATTCACACTGTATCCTTGTAAGTGCAGTAGCGGTATCCGACCACTAGGGGAGTAGCTCTGGGAATGCTCAGGAGTTTATACAGGGCTCCACCCTTGGCTCTGCCCATGACTCCTCCCCCTTGTGCTACTGTATAAATATCCTTGTCCAGAGTCAGCCTGCAGTTCACCGAGAGTTCATCAACGGGTAACAGGCTGGCTCTGTAGTAAGTAGATTAAAGCCTCTATTCATATCGGAAAGCACGTGTCTGGTGAATTGATGGTTCCATTACCTTCCAAAGGGTATGTAGTGTTGCGAGAACCTCGGCCTGCACTGCACACCGGAGCCTCTTTCGAGCTCTACTCACATGAAGACCTGTCAGACCCACAGCTTTCCTCACAATTCCCAGCACTCAGGTTTGGGATGTCCTATTTTCCAACGACGGGAACACACTGGTCTCAGGGTGTCCACCTTTCTGCGTGCAAAAAGGATTTGTCGTACCGTCCTTTGTGTTTTCCTTTCTGGGTGGGGGGTCCTCCCTGATCTGGGTCACCCTGCTTATCTTCCCAAAGCTGATGGGAATGGTTTGGAAAGGAGTTCCCAGGCCTGGAGCTGAGAAAGTTGCTGCCCACCGTGCCTGCTGCATCCCCGACTGTGAGGATTCTCTGCTGCCCCAGGTGTATCCACTGGGGGGGAAGGCGGAAATTTTTCAATCCCTTACTGATTGGGTAGAATTTCTTTAAGGCTGTTCTCACCATTCAAACACAATTTCCTCCAGCTTTTCGGGAATAGAGCAGGATGGGTCTGAGTAGAGTGATCTCTCAGGCGGTTGGTGCAGACTCAATGGGCCGAATATCCTCCTTCTGCACTGTAGGAATTTTATTGAATTGGGGGGGGGGGGGGGGGGGGTTGCTGTAGGGGCAGTCCAAACAGCATTCAGTTTTCCTCTCACCCCATTCGTAAATGGAAAGGAACTTTGGTTTGTTTATTTTTATCAAGCAGCAATGTGTTCACCAACCTCTCGGTTTATGTCTGACCCAATTCCCACTGATAGCCCCATAAAAAATTCCAGATAGGCTGAACTCAAAGGGTTAGTTTATTGGGTATATTCAAATAACCCACAAGAAGGAGGGTCCGCAAAGTCACCCTCTGCATTCATACAGTAAAGGGAGGGATAGAGAAAAGAAGGCTGTATAGTACAGAGACCACAGAGAAAATAAATATTGCTTCATGTAGATTCCAGAGCACTGAATCAAAGTCCAGTGAGGTATTCCTTCATGGAGGTTATCTGCCCAAAAACCAACATTGTATAATTCACTCTTCCCCTGATGTTGACAGATTGAGACAGACAAATCAATCTGTAGGCGATGGTACAGAACTTCTGATAATGACAGGTTCGAGGTGGCCTAGTGTCCAACTTGGCCAGAGCTCTATGTGGCCAGCTAGTCAGATGTTAAAAGACTGACTCACACAGATTTTGTACACCAGGTAAAGGACTCCCAAAAGTAGAAAGAGGGAAAATCGACCGTGGATATCTAAGGAAATAAGGGAGAGTATCAAATTGTAGGAAAAAGCATACAATGGGCAGCACGGTAGCATTGTGGTTAGCACTAATGCCTCGCAGCTCCAGGGACCCGGGTTCAATTCCGGCTTGGGTCACTGTCTGTGTGGAGTCAGCACATCCTCCCAGTGTCTGCGTGGGTTTCCTCCGGGTGCTCCGGTTTCCTCCCACAGTCCAAAGATGTGCAGGTTAGGTGGATTGGCCATAATAAATTGCCCATAGTGTCCAAAATTGCCCTTAGTGTTGGGTGGGGTTACTGGGTAGTGGGGATAGGGTGGAGGTGTTGACCTTGGGTAGGGTGCTCTTTCCAAGAGCCGGTGCAGACTCGATGGGCCGAATGGCCTCCTTCTGCACTGTAAATTCTATGAAAGTGGCAAAGATTAGTGGAGACTAGAAGACTGGGAAAGCTTTAGAGGGCAACAGAAAGCTACTAAAAAAGCTATAAAGAACAGCAAGATAGATTATGGGAGTAAACTTGCTGAGAATATAAAAACAGACAGTAAAAGTTTCTACAAATATATAAAACAAAAAAGAGTGGCTAAGGTAAATATTGGTCCTTTAGAGGATGGGAAGGGAGATTTAATAATGGGAGATGAGGAAATGGCTGAGGAACTGAACAGGTTTTTTGGGTCGGTCTTCACAGTGGAAGACACAAATAACATGCCAGTGACTGATAGAAATGAGGCTATGACAGGTGAGGACCTTGAGATGATTGTTATCACTAAGGAGGGAGTGATGGGCAAGCTAATGGGGCTAAAGGTAGACAAATCTCCCGGCCCTGATGGAATGCATCCCAGAGTGCTAAAAGAGATGGCTAGGGAAATTGCAAATGCACTAGTGATAATTTACCAAAATGCACTAGACTCTGGGGTGGTCCCGGCGGATTGGAAATTAGCAAACGTGACACCACTGTTTAAAAAAGGAGGTAGGCAGAAAGCGGGTAATTATAGGCCAGTGAGCTTAACTTCGGTAGTAGGGAAGATGCTGGAATCTATCATCAAGGAAGAAATAGCGAGGCATCTAGATAGAAATTGTCCCATTGGGCAGACGAAGCATTGGTTCATAAAGGGCAGGTTGAGCCCAACTAATTTAGTGGAATTTTTTGAGGGCATTACCAGTGCAGTAGATAATGGGGAGCCAATGGATGTGGTATATCTGGATTTCCAGAAAGCCTTTGACAAGGTGCCACACAAAAGATTGCTACATAAGATAAAGATGCATGGCATTAAGGTTAAAGGAGTTGCATGGATAGAGGATTGGTTAATTAATAGAAAGCAAAGAGTGGGGATTAATGGGTGTTTCTCTGGTTGGCAATCAGTAGCTAGTGGTGTCCCTCAGGGATCAATGTTGGGCCCACAATTGTTCACAATTTACAAAGGTGATTTGGAGTTGGGGACCAAGTGCAATGTGTCCAAGTTTGCAGACGCCACTAAAATGAGTGGTAAAGCGAAAAGTGCAGAGGATACTGGAAGTCTGCAGAGGGATTTGGATAGGTTAAGTGACTGGGCTAGGGTCTGGCAGATGGAATACAAAGTTGACAAATGTGAGGTTATCCATTTTGGTAGGAATAATAAGAAAAAGGATTATCACTTAAATGATAAAATATTAAAACATGCCGCTGTGCAGAGAGACCTGGGTGTGCTCGTGCATGAGCCCCAAAAAGTTGGTTTACAGGTGCAACAGGTGATTAAGAAGGCAAATGGAATTATGTCCTTCATTGCTAGAGGGATGGAGTGTAAGACTAGGGAGGTTATGCTGCAATTGTATAAGGTGTTAGTGAGGCCACACCTGGAGTATTGTGTTCAGTTTTTGTCTCCTTACCTGAGAAAGGATGTACTGGTGCTGGAGGGTGTGCAGAGGAGATTCACTAGGTTAATCCCAGATCTGAAGGGGTTGGATTACGAGGAGAGGTTGAGTAGGCTGGGACTGTACTCGTTGGAATTTAGAAAGATGCAGGGAGATCTGATAGAAACGTATAAAATTATGAAGGGAATATATAGATGCGGGCAGGTTGTTTCCACTGGTGGGTGAAAGCAGAACTAGGGGGCATAGCCTCAAAATAAGGGGAAGTAGATTGAAGGCTGAGTTTAGGAGGAACTTCTTCACCCAAAGGGTTGTGAATCTATGGAATTCCTTGCCCAGTGAATCAGTTGAGGCTCCTTCATTAAATGTTTTTAAGATAAAGATAGATAGTTTTTTGAAGAATAAAGGGATTAAGGGTTATGGTGTTCAGGCCGGAAAGTGGAGCTGAGTCCAAAAAAGATCAGCCATGATCTCATTGAATGGTGGAGCAGGCTCAAGGGGCCAGATGGCCTACTCCTGCTCCTAGTTCTTATGTTCTTGTGTAAAACAGCTCAGGCTGGGCTATGCTGCTCAGCAAAGCAATAATAACTTATTCAACAAGCCAGAGGCTTAGGTCACATGACTTTACCTCGCCATAAGGTCTTCCATGAAGGATGTTTATTCAATGTCTGGAGTGAAGCTCGGTCTTCAGGACTGCTAATGTTCCCACCATTATGGGCTAAAAGGACAGTTTGAAAGGCCTTTGCATTAGTAGACAATCAAGTCATGCTTATCAAACACAAATTGCCTTTGTGTAGCTCATTTGGAAGGTGGGCTGTAAAGGCCCAGGCGATATATTAGGAGTTCCTCAGAGATAACGAGGTGTGACATTTCTGAACCTGCAAAGTGTTTTTTTTTCTGTTCAGGGGTCACAGACTAGTGTCAGCCACCTTCACGATATTTGTTCATCCAAGGCCCAGTGTCAGGGTCCCTTCTGTTTGTTCCCTGTTTATTCCCTTATTGCCCCTTTCTTTTAGTTTGCTGTTGCACTTTTGATTGATGGATGATTAATTAATATGTGTCTTTAAGGAAAGTAGCCTTTGCCTTTAATTCAAACTGAAGAATCCAGAAAGGGCTGTGCCGGTTTACCCTGCTGATTGCAGATTGGCTGACAACGGTGATGACTCAGTTTGATTGACTTGCCCGATGGCCAATGAATTGGCCAAAAAGGTTGTATTCTGCCGGTAACAGGGGGTGATTGGATTTAGTCTCACTGGGATATTTTTCAGGGTCACAAGGCTTGTGTTTTGTTTGACTTTTGATTCTGCGGGCGGGATAGAGGAATCTAACCAACTCACTCCAGAAATATCCAGTTCACTCTCAGCAAAAGACCACTGTGAGAATCTGATAACTCTCTGCAGAAAAGGCTGTGTAAGCGGAATCCAGAATCGGATAACTCTCTCTCTGCAGGAAAGGCTGTGTAAGCGGAATCCAGAATCGGATAACTCTCTCTCTCTCTCTGCAGGAAAGGCTCTGCAAGCAGAATCCAGAATCGGATAACTCTCTCTCTGCAGGAAAGGCTGTGTAAGCGGAATCCAGAATCTGATAACTCTCTCTCTGCAGGAAAGGCTGTGTAAGCGGAATCCAGAATCGGATAACTCTCTCTCTGCAGGAAAGGCTGTGTAAGCGGAATCCAGAATCGGATAACTCTCTCTCTGCAGAAAAGGCTGATGTGAAGCAGAGACCAGAATCTAACAACACTTTCTAAGAGCAGGCTGATGTGAAGCCTCTCCTGGAGGAGATGGAAGTAAGATATACTGCTGAACTGCAAAGAAGATCAATCCACGCGATAGACCAGAGACTTTAATCCATACTCCTGCTGCGAAGAAAGTGCACTAAATAACTCATAATTTGAAGCAGACTCCTCTCCTTCGACTTAATCCTTATTATTTTACCCCTTTCTACTCCTCTGTGTTTGTCTGTCATGTATGTGTGGGTAGAGGGTGTGGCAGTAAAAGGGGGAGTCAGGTATTAGTTTGTCATTAAGCAGCTGTATTTACTGTGTATTTCATATTTGTTCTTGTTACAAATAAACAGTAATTGTGTTTAAACGTATAAACCTGGTGACGGACAGTAATTATTGTGCAGCCAAGATACAGACTGTAGGTATTGTTGTAAGAATTATTGGTAAATTCACTTGTGTTGTGAATCTGGGGCAGGTGGGGCTGGAATTGACCGCGCACCAGGCCAGCTTGTCGTAACACCAGTTTCAACTTCAGAAACAACAAAGGGAATGATGTACATGTGTTTCATCACACTATCTTCCTCCTCCATTAGTTGATAAGTTTAACTTTAATTTAAATCAGTAAGTTGATTATTTAATCTGCATTTGACTGATACTTCCTGCATTGATTGATCAATTTGTTATCGTTTAAACTTTTGTTTCTAACCAATAAACTTTGAAACTATTTTCCAATTTGGTGCTGAAACCTTTGCCCGAAGATTCTATCTCTGTTGGATTCAAACAGTTTCAAATGACAACTTGCTTTCAAGTAGACTCTAAAAATTAAATTAAAACAATAAAATGTTTTTAACGCTTCAACATGGGGACATTCACTGATGATTGCATACTGCTCAGCACCACTTGTGTGTTTTCGGATACTGAAGCAGTTCGTGTCCATGTACAGCAAGACCTGGGCAACATTAAGGCTTGGGCTGGCAACAGGAAAATGACATTTGTGCCACACAAGAACCAGGCAATGACCATCTCCAACGAGGCAAAATCTAACCATTACCCCTCTCTTGACATTCAATGGCATTACCAACGCAGAATCCCCCCTCCCAATATCAATATCCTGGGGAATTACCAATGACCAGAAACTGTGGCTATCAGAGCAAGTCAGCGGCTGGGAATCCTGGGGACAGTAACTCACCTCCTGACCCCCGCATCTACAAGGACACAAGTCAGGAGTCTGATGGAAATATCCCCACTTGCCTGGATGAATGGCAGCTCCAACAACACTCAAGAAGCTCAATACCATCCGGGAGAAAGCAGCCCCACTTGATCGGCACCCCATCCACTCCCTCCAACACCGACGCACAATAGCAGCAGTGTGTACCACAGACAAGGTGCCCACAGGGCCGGTTTAGCTCAGTTGGCTGGACAGCTGGTTTGTCATGCAGAGCAAGGCTAACAACAGGGGTTCAATTCTCATGCCGGCTGAGGTTATTCACGAAGGCCCCCACCTTCTCAACTTTGCTCCTCGCCTGAGGTGTGGCGATCCTCAGGTTAAACCAGCACCAGTCTCAGCTCTCCCCCTCAAAGGGGAAAGCAGCATGTGGTCATCCAAGAGAAGGGCGACTTTACTTTTACAAGATGCACTGCGGGAACTCACCTTCAGCAGCACCTTCCAAACTGCCAAACTCTGCCACCTAAGACAAGGGCAACAGATGCAAGAGCACACCACCTCTTGCAAGTTCCCCTCCAAGTCACACAGCACCCTGATATGGAAATGTTTTCATGGTTTGCTTCACGGCTGCTGGGTCAAAATCCTGGAACTCCCACCATAACAGCACCAATTGTGTTCCAGTGACCCACAGACTGCAACAGTTCAAGAAGATTCTCCATTGATTTCTCATAGGGCAATTAGGAATGGGAAACTGCTGGCTTCACCAGCAACACTCACATCTCATAATTAAATCAAAATGAATAAGTCGGGGAGATCTTACCTGGTGCAGACAATCTATAGGAGTACAGCCTCACACAAATGTGGTAAAAACCAAACAGTCCAGTTGGACTAGCCTGGAACACCAGTGAACAGGGGAAAACTATGTTGTGCAATGGATGAGGACAGGGAGAACTACCAGTTCCAAATTGACAATGAAGACTGGGTAATAAATGCAGCTTTCCCAATGGGACCCTGTGCCTGATTGGAACTTTGGGGCTGGTTTAGCTCACTGAGCTAAATCGCTGGCTTTTAAAGCAGACTAAGCAGGCCAGCAGCACGGTTCGATTCCCGTACCAGCCTCCCCGGACAGGCGCCGGAATGTGGCGACTAGGGGCTTTTCACAGTAACTTCATTGCAGCCTCCTCGTGACAATAAGCGGTTTTCATTTTCATTCATTTTTTGTTATCTCGCTTTCAGTGAATTCAGTGAATCAATGACACAAATGCTGAAAGCCATCAGTTTCTTTTTAAATAGGCAAGATAACAAAGCTCCAATCAGGTACAGAGGCCGGAATAAGTGGGAGAAAAGTAGCCGGGGCAATGGACACCATTCAGACACCTGCATTAAGCTCCACCCAGCGATATGGCTCGTTCCCAAAACATCTACATACTGAGTTCCAATGAAACTGCAAGGGAATGTAGCTTAAAGGTCAGTGAAACTCCAGAAAGGTTAAGAACACACGCAATCTGCAGTCAGGACGGCATCAAAACTCTACAGCCGCTCTGTAACCAGGTGTCACAGTGTGTTAGATACACTGTCCTTTCCCCCTCTGGGACAGCGTGTCACAGTGTGTTAGATACTCTGTCCTTTCCCCCTCTGGGACAGTGTCACAGTGTGTTAGATACACTGTCCTTTCCCCTCTGGGACAGTGTCACAGTGTGTTAGATACACTGTCCTTTCCCCCTCTGGGACAGTGTCACAGTGTGTTAGATACACTGTCCTTTCCCCCTCTGGGACAGTGTCACAGTGTGTTAGATACACTGTCCTTTCCCCCTCTGGGACAGTGTCACAGTGTGTTAGATACACTGTCCTTTCCCCCTCTGGGACCGGGTGTCACAGTGTGTTAGACACACTGTCCTTTCCCCCTCTGGGACCGGGTGTCACAGTGTGTTAGATACACTGTCCTTTCCCCCTCTGGGACAGTGTCACAGTGTGTTAGATACACTGTCCTTTCCCCCTCTGTGACAGTGTCACAGTGTTAGATACACTGTCCTTTCCCCCTCTGGGACAGTGTCACAGTGTGTTAGATACACTGTCTTTTCCCCCTCTGGGACAGTGTCACAGTGTGTTAGATACACTGTCCTTTCCCTCTCTGGGACTGTGTCACAGTGTGTTAGATACACTGTCCTTTCCCCCTCTGGGACCGGGTGTCACAGTGTGTTAGATACACTGTCCTTTCCCCCTCTGGGACAGTGTCACAATGTGTTAGATACACTGTCCTTTCTCCCTCTGGGACAGTGTCACAGTGTGTTAGATACACTGTCCTTTCCCCCTCTGGGACCGTGTGTCACAATGTGTTAGATACACTGTCCTTTCCCCCTCTGGGACCAGATGCCACAGTGTGTTAGATACACTGTCCTTTCCCCCTCTGGGACCGGGTGTCACAGTGTGTTAGATACACTGTCCTCTACCCCTCTGGGACAGTGTCACAGTGCGTTAGATACACTGTCCTTTCCCTCTCTGGGACCGGGTGTCACAGTGTGTTAGATACAGTCCTTTCCCCCTCTGGGACCGGGTGTCACAGTGTGTTAGATACACTGTCCTTTCCCCCTCTGGGACAGTGTCACAGTGTGTTAGATACACTGTCCTTTCCCCCTCTGGGGCAGTGTCACAGTGTGTTAGATACACTGTCCTTTCCCCCTCTGGGACCGGGTGTCACAGTGTGTTAGATACACTGTCCTTTCCCTCTCTGGGACAGTGTCACAGTGTGTTAGATACACTGCCCTTTCCCTCTCTGGGACTGTGTCACAGTGTGTTAGATACACTGTCCTTTGCCCCCTGGGACAGGGTGTCACAGTGTGTTAGATACACTGTCCTTTCCCCCTCTGGGACTGTGTCACAGTGTGTAAGATACACTGTCCTTTCCCCCTCTGCGACCGGGTGTCACAGTGTGTTAGTTACACTGTCCTTTCCCCCTCTGGGACCGGGTGTCACAGTGTGTTAGATACACTGTCCTTTCCCCCTCTGGGACTGTGTCACAGTGTTTGGATACACTGTCCTTTCCCCCTCTGGGACAGTGTCACAGTGTGTTAGATACACTGTCCTTTCCCCCTCTGGGACAGTGTCACAGTGTGTTAGATACACTGCCCTTACCCCCTCTGGGACAGTATCACAGTGTGTTCGATACACTGTCCTTTCCCCCTCTCGGACCGGGTGTCACAGTGTGTTAGATACACTGTCCTTTCCCCCTCTGGGACAGTGTCACAGTGTGTTAGATACACTGTCCTTTTCCCATCTGGGGCAGTGTCACAGTGTGTTAGATACACTGTCCTTTCCCACTCTGGGACCGGGTGTCACAGTGTGTTAGATACACTGTCCTTTCCCCCTCTGGGACAGTGTCACAGTGTGTTAAATACACTGTCCTTTCCCCCTCTGGGACAGTGTCACAGTGTGTTAGATACACAGTCCTTTCCCCCTATGGGACAGTGTCACAATGTGTTAGATACACCGTCATTTCTCCCTCTGGGACAGTGTCACAGTGTGTTAGATACACTGTCCTTTCCCCCTCTGGGACTGTGTGTCACAGTGTGTTAGATACACTGTCCTTTCCCCCTCTGGGACCAGATGCCACAGTGTGTTAGATACACTGTCCTTTCCCCCTCTGGGACCGGGTGTCACAGTGTGTTAGATACACTGTCCTCTACCCCTCTGGGACAGTGTCACAGTGCGTTAGATACACTGTCCTTTCCCTCTCTGGGACCGGGTGTCACAGTGTGTTAGATACAGTGCTTTCCCCCTCTGGGACCGGGTGTCACAGTGTGTTAGATACACTGTCCTTTCCCCGTCTGGGACAGTGTCACAGTGTGTTAGATACACTGTCCTTTCCCCCTCTGGGACAGTGTCACAGTGTGTTAGATACACTGTCCTTACCCTCTCTGGGACAGTGTCACAGTGTGTTCGATACACTGTCCTTTCCCCCTCTCGGACCGGGTGTCACAGTGTGTTAGATACACTGTCCTTTCCCCCTCTGGGACAGTGTCACAGTGTGTTAGATACACTGTCCTTTCTCCCTCTGGGACTGGGTGTCACAGTGTGTTAGATACACTGTCCTTTCCCCCTCTGGGACAGTGTCACAGTGTGTTAGATACACTGTCCTTTCCCCCTCTGGGACAGTGTCACAGTGTGTTAGATACACAGTCCTTTCCCCCTCTGGGACAGTGTCACAGTGTGTTAGATACACTGTCCTTTCCCCCTCTGGGACCGGGTGTCACATTGTGTTAGATACACTGTCCTTTCCCCCTCTGGGACCAGATGCCACAGTGTGTTAGATACACTGTCCTCTACCCCTCTGGGACAGTGTCACAGTGTGTTAGATATACTGTCCTTTCCCTCTCTGGGACCGGGTGTCACAGTGTGTTAGATACACTGTCCTTTCCCCCTCTGGGACCGGGTGTCACAGTGTGTTAGATACACTGTCCTTTCCCCCTCTGGGACAGTGTCACAGTGTGTTAGATACACAGCCCTTTCCCCCTCTGGGACTGGGTGTCACAGTGTGTTAGATACACTGTCCTTTCCCCCTCTGGGACCGGGTGTCACAGTGTGTTAGATACACTGCCCTTTCCCCCTCTGGGACTGGGTGTCACAGTGTGTTAGATACTCTGTCCTTTCCCCCTCTGGGACTGGGTGTCACAGTGTGTTAGATACACTGTCCTTTCCCCCCTGGGACAGGGTGTCACAGTGTGTTAGATACACTGTCCTTTCCCCCTCTGGGACCGGGTGTCAGTGTGTTAGATACACTGTCCTTTCCCCCTCTAGGACTGTGTCACAGTGTGTTAGATACACTGTCCTTTCCCCCTCTGGGACTGTGTCACAGTGTGTAAGATACACTGTCCTTTCCCCCTCTGGGACCGGGTGTCACAGTGTGTTAGATACACTGTCCTTTCCCCCTCTGGGACTGTGTCACAGTGTGTTGGATACACTGTCCTTTCCCCCTCTGGGACAGTGTCACAGTGTGTTAGATACACTGTCCTTTCCCCCTCTGGGACAGTGTCACAGTGTGTTAGATACACTGCCCTTACCCCCTCTGGGACAGTGTCACAGTGTGTTCGAAACACTGTCCTTTCCCCCTCTCGGACCGGGTGTCACAGTGTGTTAGATATACTGTCCTTTCCCCCTCTGGGACAGTGTCACAGTGTGTTAGATACACTGTCCTTTTCCCATCTGGGGCAGTGTCACAGTGTGTTAGATACACTGTCCTTTCCCCCTCTGGGACCGGGTGTCACAGTGTGTTAGATACACTGTCCTTTCCCACTCTGGGACCGGGTGTCACAGTGTGTTAGATACACTGTCCTTTCCCCCTCTGGGACAGTGTCACAGTGTGTTAGATACACTGTCCTTTCCCCCTCTGGGACAGTGTCACAGTGTGTTAGATACACAGTCCTTTCCCCCTATGGGACAGTGTCACAATGTGTTAGATACACTGTCCTTTCTCCCTCTGGGACAGTGTCACAGTGTGTTAGATACACTGTCCTTTCACCCTCTGGGACTGTGTGTCACAGTGTGTTAGATACACTGTCCTTTCCCCCTCTGGGACCAGATGCCACAGTGTGTTAGATACACTGTCCTTTCCCCCTCTGGGACCGGGTGTCACAGTGTGTTAGATACACTGTCCTCTACCCCTCTGGGACAGTGTCACAGTGCGTTAGATACACTGTCCTTTCCCTCTCTGGGACCGGGTGTCACAGTGTGTTAGATACAGTCCTTTCCCCCTCTGGGACCGGGTGTCACAGTGTGTTAGATACACTGTCCTTTCCCCGTCTGGGACAGTGTCACAGTGTGTTAGATACACTGTCCTTTCCCCCTCTGGGACAGTGTCACAGTGTGTTAGATACACTGTCCTTACCCTCTCTGGGACAGTGTCACAGTGTGTTCGATACACTGTCCTTTCCCCCTCTCGGACCGGGTGTCACAGTGTGTTAGATACACTGTCCTTTCCCCCTCTGGGACAGTGTCACAGTGTGTTAGATACACTGTCCTTTCTCCCTCTGGGACTGGGTGTCACAGTGTGTTAGATACACTGTCCTTTCCCCCTCTGGGACAGTGTCACAGTGTGTTAGATACACTGTCCTTTCCCCCTCTGGGACAGTGTCACAGTGTGTTAGATACACAGTCCTTTCCCCCTCTGGGACAGTGTCACAGTGTGTTAGATACACTGTCCTTTCCCCCTCTGGGACCGGGTGTCACAGTGTGTTAGATACACTGTCCTTTCCCCCTCTGGGACCAGATGCCACAGTGTGTTAGATACACTGTCCTCTACCCCTCTGGGACAGTGTCACAGTGTGTTAGATATACTGTCCTTTCCCTCTCTGGGACCGGGTGTCACAGTGTGTTAGATACACTGTCCTTTCCCCCTCTGGGACCGGGTGTCACAGTGTGTTAGATACACTGTCCTTTCCCCCTCTGGGACAGTGTCACAGTGTGTTAGATACACAGCCCTTTCCCCCTCTGGGACTGGGTGTCACAGTGTGTTAGATACACTGTCCTTTCCCCCTCTGGGACCGGGTGTCACAGTGTGTTAGATACACTGTCCTTTCCCCCTCTGGGACTGGGTGTCACAGTGTGTTAGATACTCTGTCCTTTCCCCCTCTGGGACTGGGTGACACAGTGTGTTAGATACACTGTCCTTTCCCCCCTGGGACAGGGTGTCACAGTGTGTTAGATACACTGTCCTTTCCCCCTCTGGGACCGGGTGTCAGTGTGTTAGATACACTGTCCTTTCCCCCTCTAGGACTGTGTCACAGTGTGTTAGATACACTGTCCTTTCCCCCTCTGGGACTGTGTCACAGTGTGTAAGATACACTGTCCTTTCCCCCTCTGCGACCGGGTGTCACAGTGTGTTAGATACACTGTCCTTTCCCCCTCTGGGACCGGGTGTCACAGTGTGTTAGATACACTGTCCTTTCCCCCTCTGGGACTGTGTCACAGTGTGTTGGATACACTGTCCTTTCCCCCTCTGGGACAGTGTCACAGTGTGTTAGATACACTGTCCTTTCCCCCTCTGGGACAGTGTCACAGTGTGTTAGATACACTGCCCTTACCCCCTCTGGGACAGTGTCACAGTGTGTTCGATACACTGTCCTTTCCCCCTCTCGGACCGGGTGTCACAGTGTGTTAGATATACTGTCCTTTCCCCCTCTGGGACAGTGTCACAGTGTGTTAGATACACTGTCCTTTTCCCATCTGGGGCAGTGTCACAGTGTGTTAGATACACTGTCCTTTCCCCCTCTGGGACCGGGTGTCACAGTGTGTTAGATACACTGTCCTTTCCCATTCTGGGACCGGGTGTCACAGTGTGTTAGATACACTGTCCTTTCCCCCTCTGGGACAGTGTCACAGTGTGTTAGATACACTGTCCTTTCCCCCTCTGGGACAGCGTCACAGTGTGTTAGATACACAGTCCTTTCCCCCTATGGGACAGTGTCACAATGTGTTAGATACACTGTCCTTTCTCCCTCTGGGACAGTGTCACAGTGTGTTAGATACACTGTCCTTTCCCCCTCTGGGACTGTGTGTCACAGTGTGTTAGATACACTGTCCTTTCCCCCTCTGGGACCAGATGCCACAGTGTGTTAGATACACTGTCCTTTCCCCCTCTGGGACCGGGTGTCACAGTGTGTTAGATACACTGTCCTCTACCCCTCTGGGACAGTGTCACAGTGCGTTAGATACACTGTCCTTTCCCTCTCTGGGACCGGGTGTCACAGTGTGTTAGATACAGTCCTTTCCCCCTCTGGGACCGGGTGTCACAGTGTGTTAGATACACTGTCCTTTCCCCCTCTGGGACAGTGTCACAGTGTGTTAGATACACTGTCCTTTCCCCCTCTGGGACAGTGTCACAGTGTGTTAGATACACAGTCCTTTCCCCCTCTGGGACAGTGTCACAGTGTGTTAGATACACTGTCCTTTCCCCCTCTGGGACCGGGTGTCACAGTGTGTTAGATACACTGTCCTTTCCCCCTCTGGGACCAGATGCCACAGTGTGTTAGATACACTGTCCTTTCCCCCTCTGGGACCGGGTGTCACAGTGTGTTAGATACACTGTCCTTTCCCCCTCTGGGACAGTGTCACAGTGTGTTAGATACACTGCCCTTACCCCCTCTGGGACAGTGTCACAGTGTGTTCGATACACTGTCCTTTCCCCCTCTCGGACCGGGTGTCACAGTGTGTTAGATATACTGTCCTTTCCCCCTCTGGGACAGTGTCACAGTGTGTTAGATATACTGTCCTTTCCCCCTCTGGGACAGTGTCACAGTGTGTTAGATACACTGTCCTTTTCCCATCTGGGGCAGTGTCACAGTGTGTTAGATACACTGTCCTTTCCCCCTCTGGGACCGGGTGTCACAGTGTGTTAGATACACTGTCCTTTCCCACTCTGGGACCGGGTGTCACAGTGTGTTAGATACACTGTCCTTTCCCCCTCTGGGACCAGATGCCACAGTGTGTTAGATACACTGTCCTTTCCCCCTCTGGGACCGGGTGTCACAGTGTGTTAGATACACTGTCCTTTCCCCCTCTGGGACAGTGTCACAGTGTGTTAGATACACTGCCCTTACCCCCTCTGGGACAGTGTCACAGTGTGTTCGATACACTGTCCTTTCCCCCTCTCGGACCGGGTGTCACAGTGTGTTAGATATACTGTCCTTTCCCCCTCTGGGACAGTGTCACAGTGTGTTAGATATACTGTCCTTTCCCCCTCTGGGACAGTGTCACAGTGTGTTAGATACACTGTCCTTTTCCCATCTGGGGCAGTGTCACAGTGTGTTAGATACACTGTCCTTTCCCCCTCTGGGACCGGGTGTCACAGTGTGTTAGATACACTGTCCTTTCCCACTCTGGGACCGGGTGTCACAGTGTGTTAGATACACTGTCCTTTCCCCCTCTGGGACAGTGTCACAGTGTGTTAGATACACTGTCCTTTCCCCCTCTGGGACAGTGTCACAGTGTGTTAGATACACAGTCCTTTCCCCCTATGGGACAGTGTCACAATGTGTTAGATACACTGTCCTTTCTCCCTCTGGGACAGTGTCACAGTGTGTTAGATACACTGTCCTTTCCCCCTCTGGGACTGTGTGTCACAGTGTGTTAGATACACTGTCCTTTCCCCCTCTGGGACCAGATGCCACAGTGTGTTAGATACACTGTCCTTTCCCCCTCTGGGACCGGGTGCCACAGTGTGTTAGATACACTGTCCTCTACCCCTCTGGGACAGTGTCACAGTGCGTTAGACACACTGTCCTTTCCCTCTCTGGGACCGGGTGTCACAGTGTGTTAGATACAGTCCTTTCCCCCTCTGGGACCGGGTGTCACAGTGTGTTAGATACACTGTCCTTTCCCCCTCTGGGACAGTGTCACAGTGTGTTAGATACACTGTCCTTTCCCCCTCTGGGACAGTGTCACAGTGTGTTAGATACACTGTCCTTACCCTCTCTGGGACAGTGTCACAGTGTGTTCGATACACTGTCCTTTCCCCCTCTCGGACCGGGTGTCACAGTGTGTTAGATACACTGTCCTTTCCCCCTCTGGGACAGTGTCACAGTGTGTTAGATACACTGTCCTTTCTCCCTCTGGGACTGGGTGTCACAGTGTGTTAGATACACTGTCCTTTCCCCCTCTGGGACAGTGTCACAGTGTGTTAGATACACTGTCCTTTCCCCCTCTGGGACAGTGTCACAGTGTGTTAGATACACAGTCCTTTCCCCCTCTGGGACAGTGTCACAGTGTGTTAGATACACTGTCCTTTCCCCCTCTGGGACCGGGTGTCACAGTGTGTTAGATACACTGTCCTTTCCCCCTCTGGGACCAGATGCCACAGTGTGTTAGATACACTGTCCTTTCCCCCTCTGGGACCGGGTGTCACAGTGTGTTAGATACACTGTCCTTTCCCCCTCTGGGACAGTGTCACAGTGTGTTAGACACACTCCCCTTTCCCCCTCTGGGGCTGTGTCACAGTGTGTTAGATACACTGTCCTTTCCCCCTCTGGGACAGGGTGTCACAGTGTGTTAGATACACTGTCCTTTCCCCCTCTGGGACAGTGTCACAGTGTGTTAGATACACTGTCCTTTCCCCCTCTGGGACAGTGTCACAGTGTGTTAGATACACTGTCCTTTCCCCCTCTGGGACCGGGTGTCACAGTGTGTTAGATACACTGTCCTTTCCCCCTCTGGGACAGTGTCACAGTGTGTTAGACACACTCCCCTTTCCCCCTCTGGGGCTGTGTCACAGTGTGTTAGATACACTGTCCTTTCCCCCTCTGGGACAGGGTGTCACAGTGTGTTAGATGCACTGTCCTTTCCCCCTCTGGGACAGTGTCACAGTGTGTTAGATACACTGTCCTTTCCCCCTCTGGGACAGTGTCACAGTGTGTTAGATACACTGTCCTTTCCCCCTCTGGGACCGGGTGTCACAGTGTGTTAGATACACTGTCTTTTCCCCCTTTGGGACCGGATGCCACAATGTGTTAGACTGTCCTTTCCCCCTCGGAGACCCAGTCCCAACTGTGACAATCAACAGAGTTACATTTAGTCAACTATAGAAATCAACTGCATAATACGCCCAGAATTGTTGGCTCACTTTCAAAATGGTAAAGATGCATGGAACACGAAAACGAAACTCAACGCTCCTTAAAAGGCATTGCATCAAAATTTGCTGCTCAGAATCAGAGAGGGAAGGAGAATTGCTGCATGTTTCTTCGTCCACAGCCGTTCCAGTTAGTTTGCAAAGATTCAACACAAAGAACACTGCAAAAGGTAAAAATTTCAACGGATAATCTATCGTCTGAAAATGTAAAAAGATTGTTCAACTCTGGGAAAGGGCAGTGTATCTAACACACTGTGACACCCAGTCCCAGAGAGGGGAAAGGACAGTGTATCTAACACACTGTGACACCCGTTCCCAGAGGGTTGAAAGGACAGTGTATCTAACACACTGTGACACCCGTTCCCAGAGGGGGAAAGGACAGTGTATCTAACACACTGTGACACCCAGTCCCAGGCGGGGAAAGGACAGTGTATCTAACACACTGACACTGTCCCAGACGGGGAAAGGACAGTGTATCTAACACACTGTGACACTGTCCCAGAGGGGGAAAGGACAGTGTATCTAACACACTGTGACACTGTCCCAGAGGTGGAAAGGACAGTGTATCTAACACACTGTGACACTGTCCCAGAGGGAGAAAGGACAGTGTATCTAACACACTGTGACACTGTCCCAGAGGGAGAAACGACAGTGTATCTAACACACTGTGACACCCGGTCCCAGAGGGGGAAAGGACAGTGTATCTAACACACTGTGACACCCGGTCCCAGAGGGGGAAAGGACAGTGTATCTAACACACTGTGACACTGTCCCAGAGGGGGAAAGGACAGTGTATCTAACACACTGTGACACCTGGTCCCAAAGGTTGAATGACAGTGTATCGAACACATTCTGTGGATTTGTGCTGCGTTACGGGGAAAAGGCAGTAATGGTAACCATGTCATGATGCTCGTTTGGCAAGCCGGTGTCGTCACTAAGGGCCAATTAGCCTCCTTCTTTGCCATTATAATTCTGTGATCCTGTGATCCAATGCACTGTCACCCGGTCCCAGACGGTGTTCGGACAATTTGTCAAATCTGCTTGAGATGGACAATGTGCATTGTTCTCCCAGTCAGACTATATGTCAGCTCACTGAGGCTCTGTATTCGGTTGTTATATGTGCCAATTCTCACAATGCAAAACTGTCTGTAAAAAAAGTTCAAGAAACATGGTTTCTCTCCCTCATGGCATTCTTTCTAACCTACAGATCCGTAATGGCTGGGGTCGCTGAAGAAAGTAATATTGTCTCTCTGTTGAATGGCGGCTACCTGAGTGCTGCTGCTGAACAATTAGTTTCCTACTTTACTAATTCTAAGAGTACAACTGTTCACATAGCAGTGTTGGGAAAATCAGGGAGTGGTAAATCAGCCTTCATTAATGCTTTACGAGGTGTTCATGACAACGATACAGGAGCAGCTCCAACAGGGCAAAAAGAAACTACAACAGAACCCAAAATGTATAAATACCCTGACAAAGACACGGTGACTATTTCCGAGCTCCCTGGGCTTGGGAGCAGCCAACATTTGGACTTTAATTGCTACGATTTCTTCATCATCCTCAGTTCTGGTCACTTTAAGAAGAAACATTTTTTACTGGCTATCGAAATTCAACAGAAGAACAAGAAATTTTACTTTGTCCGAGCCAAAGTAGACCGTGATCTGAATTGGGCTAAACGTTGGAAAAAGTGCTGTTACAATGAGAATCAAACTCTGGAGAAACTCCGGAATGACTGCGTTGTGAGTTTGAGGAAGGGGGTTATAGAATCTCCACAGGTCTTCCTCATTTCCAGTTGGAACCTGAATAAATTTGACTTTGGGAAAATGCTCGAGGTCCTGGAAGGGGATCTTCCTGATCTGAAGAGACGGGCCTTTTTGTTGGCTCTCCCCAACTTCACCGTATCAATCATCGAGAAGAAGAAAGCAGTCATTATGGATGAAATCTGGAAGGTTGGCGGCCTGTCAGCTGCTTCTGCCGTGGTGCCAATCCCAGGACTCTCCATTGCTTGTGACATTACCCTGTTAGTCTGCACCGTCTCTTCCTACCGCACACACTTCGGTCTGGACGAGGATTCCCTCGCGAGACTGGCAAAGAGAGTGGGCAAAACAGCGGAGCAACTTAGATCAGTCGTAAGCTCTACGCTTGGGCAGCAGGTGTCAAATGATATAATTAGGCAGGAGCTCACAAAGACTTCAGGGATGAAGGTTCTGTTGAGCAAAGTTCTGACATATTTGCCATTTGTTGGGCAGGTGGCAGCTGCTGTTGTCTCCTATAACACCATAAACAGCATGCTGAATACCGCTGTTGAGGAGATGGCAGAAGATGCCAAGAGGGTGCTGGCCAAATCTCTCCTCGTGGAATAGAGGAAAGGGCATTAGGTCACTTCCAACTCCTTATTGTCCAGGACATACAATTACTCACAGACTCACTCAAACATTAATATCCCCCAAACACAGACACCCTTAAACACATATATCTTCACACAGACACCCTCAAACACATACATCTTCACACACACTCAAAGAGATACACGCTTACACAGACTCACAGATATCCACTAACGCACACACACTCAAAGATACGCAGACACACTCACTCACAGATAAACACACACAGACTCATACACACACACACACTCAGATACACACAAACTCTCACTAACATACACTAACCCTCAAACACAAGCATCTTCACATACACACTCACATAGACACACAGACACAGAAACAGATACACACTAACATACAACCTCACATACACAAACACACACACATTCTCACAGATGCAAACATACACACAGACATGTACACTAACATACACAGGCTCAGACACAAACATACACACTCAGTTAGGTACACACACACAAACACGCACTCTCAGGCACACACATGCAGTTGCACATACATACACTGACTGACACTCTCAGACACAAACGCACAGATGCACACACACACACAGATACGTACATACTAATGTATACACTTTCACAGACACAAACACGCACAGATACACAACACACTCTCAGACTCACACATACATAGATACACACGAAGACACTCACTGACACACAGACTCACACATATACACACTTACTTAGTCATAATTTCAGACACAAACACACACATAGATACACACACATACACACATATTAACATACACACAAAGACTTGCAGATATGCACTGTCATTTATTCAGCCATGTACACTCGCTCACACTCAGAAATACTCACTGAGCCTTACTTCCACACACAACAGATATTGCACGCACACCTTATTTACACACACCCTTATTCTGGCAGTTACAGTCACCGCCTCTATCCACACACACACACACGTATATGTGCCCTTTGTTTATTTAAGATAGGTGTTGTTGAATAGTTCTGTGCATATTATTCTAAAGTTATTTTGGTGCATGGGAGTGGAGAACAGAGCAAGGGCCGGGAAATTAATTAGGGTGGGAGGATGCTGGGAGAGAGAAAGAGAAGGAGAAAAGAGATAGAGGGAAAGCAAGAGAGAGAATTAACACCGAGTGAAGGAGTAAAAGGACATTTTAGAAAAGACGGAAAAGGACATTGAGGGAAAGAGAATGTGACAGGCTGAGGGTGAGAAAGAGAATGCGATATCCTGAAGTAGAGAGAGAATGAGACAACCTGAGGGAGAGAGAGAAAAAGACACTGACAGAGAGGGAAAGAGACACTGAAGGAGAGAAAGAATGTGGTAAGCTGAGGGAGAGAGAAAATGTGATATGCTCAAGTAGAGAGGAAATAAGACACTTTGAGGGAGAGAGAGAAGAAGATACTGAGGGAGAGAGTGGAAGAGACACTGAGGGAGAGTTAGAATGTGATACTCTGAGGGAAGGAGAAAGAATACTGAGGGAAAAAGTGCAAGAGACACTGAGGAAGAGACAAACGTGATACCCTGAGGGAAAGAGAGAAAGAGATACTGAACGAGAGAGGGGATGAGACAGTGAGGAAGAGATTGTTATACCCTGAATGAGAGAGAGAGAAAGGGATACTGAGGGCAAGAGGGCAAGAGACACTGAGGAAGAGAGCGAATAAGATACCCTGGGGAGAGAAATATTGCAGGAGAAGGAAAGGGGCGGTGACGGAGGGAGGGAAAAACACAGAGGGAGAGAAGGATAGAGAAACGGAGGAAAGAGAAATAAAACTGAGAGGGCATGTGACACTTGGAGAGAAGGAACAAGACACTGAAGGAAATAGAGAAGGAGAGTGAGATATATTCAAACGGAGAGAGGGAAAGGGATACAGGATGAGAGAAGAGAGACACTGAAGGGGAGAAATCATGTGAATTCTTAGGATGGTAAATATTGCCTGTGCCGTCTGAGATAAGGACACACATCTCTCCCTCATGGAATGATACTGGAGATTGTGACAACATGATTGAATTGGGGTGAGTGTAAAATGCATGAAGAAAAATATAACAAACGTCAAACCACCAGCCAGAGCCCCATTGGATAATTACATTGATCCAGATCATTGGGAGGATGAAGATTGATCAGCTGTTAAAATACTGAGATTCAAATAACATGTATGGTTGTTAACTGGGAACAGCATTTAGAATGTAATGTTTACATAGAATTTACAGTGCAGAAGGAGGCCATTCGGCCCATCGAGTCTGCACCGGCTCTTGGAAAGAGCACCCTACCCCCTATCCAAGGTCAACACCTCCACTCTATCCCCATTACCCAGTAACCCCACCCAACACTAAGGGCAATTTTGGATACTAAGGGCAATTTAGCATGGCCAATCCACCTAACCTGCACATCTTTGGACTGTGGGAGGAAACCGGAGCACCCGGAGGAAACCCACGCAGACACGGGGAGGATGTGCAGACTCCGCACAGACAGTGACCCAAGCCGGAATCGATCCTGGGACCCTGGAGCTGTGAAGCGATTGTGCTGTCCACAATGCTACCATGCCAAGGCTACCGTGCTAATGAATTGTTTGCAACTGGGAATAGCATTTATAATGTAATGAATTGTTTGTAATTGGGAATAGCATTTAGAATGTAATGAATTGTTTGTAATTGGGAATAGCATTTAGAATGTAATGCATTGTTTGTAATTGGGAATAGCATTTAGAATGTAATGGATTGTTTGTAATTGGGAATAGCATTTAGAATGTAATGAATTGTTTGTAATTGGGAATAGTATTTAGAATGTAATGAATTGTTTGTAATTGGGAATAGCATTTATAATGTAATGAATTGTTTGTAATTGGGAATAGCATTTAGAATGTAATGCATTGTTTGTAATTGGGAATAGCATTTAGAATGTAATGCATTGTTTGTAATTGGGAATAGCATTTAGAATGTAATGCATTGTTTGTAATTGGGAATAACATTTAGAATGTAATGAATTGTTTGTAATTGGGAATAGCATTTAGAATGTAATGCATTGTTTGTAATTGGGAATAACATTTAGAATGTAATGGATTGTTTGTAATTGGGAATAGCATTTAGAATGTAATGAATTGTTTGTAATTGGGAATAGCATTTAGAATGTAATGAATTGTTTGTAATTGGGAATAGCATTTAGAATGTAATGCATTGTTTGTAATTGGGAATAGCATTTAGAATGTAATGCATTGTTTGTAATTGGGAATAACATTTAGAATGTAATGAATTGTTTGTAATTGGGAATAGCATTTAGAATGTAATGAATTGTTTGTAATTGGGAATAGCATTTAGAATGTAATGAATTGTTTGTAATTGGGAATAGCATTTAGAATGTAATGAATTGTTTGTAATTGGGAATAGCATTTAGAATGTAATGAATTGTTTGTAATTGGGAATAGCATTTAGAAAGTAATGAATTGTTTGTAATAGGGAATAGCATTTAGAATGTAATGAATTGTTTGTAATTGGGAATAACATTTATATTGTAATGGATTGTTTGTAATTGGGAATAACATTTATATTGTAATGGATTGTTTGTAATTGGGAATAGCATTTATAATGTAATGGATTGTTTGTAATTGGGAATAACAGTTATATTGTAATGGATTGTTTGTAATTGGGAATAACATTTATAATGTAATGGATTGTTTGTAATTGGGAATAACATTTAGAATGTAATGAATTGTTTGTAATTGGGAATAACATTTATATTGTAATGGATTGTTTGTAATTGGGAATAACATTTATATTGTAATGGATTGTTTGTAATTGGGAATAGCATTTATAATGTAATGGATTGTTTGTAATTGGGAATAACAGTTATATTGTAATGGATTGTTTGTAATTGGGAATAACATTTATAATGTAATGGATTGTTTGTAATTGGGAATAACATTTATATTGTAATGAATTGTTTGTAATTGGGAATAACATTTATATTGTAATGGATTGTTTGTAATTGGGAATAACATTTATAATGTAATGAATTGTTTGTAATTGGGAATAACATTTATATTGTAATGGATTGTTGTAACTGGGAATAACATTTATATTGTAATGGATTGTTTGTAATTGGGAATAGCATTTATATTGTAATGAATTGTTTGTAATTAGGAATAACATTTATATTGTAATGGATTGTTGTAACTGGGAATAACATTTATATTGTAATGGATTGTTTGTAATTGGGAATAACATTTATAATGTAATGGATTGTTTGTAATTGGGAATAACATTTATATTGTAATGAATTGTTTGTAATTAGGAATAACATTTATAATGGAATGGATCGTTTATAATTGGGAATAATATTTATAATGGAATGGATTGTTTGTAATTAGGAATAACATTTATAATGTAATGAATTGTTTGTAATTAGGAATAACATTTATATTGTAATATCATAGATATCATAGAATTTACAGTGCAGAAGGAGGCCATTCGGCCTATCGAGTCTGCACCGGTCTTGGAAAGAGCACCCTACCCAAGGTCAACATAACCCAGTAACCCCACCCAACACTAAGGGCAATTTTGGACACTAAGGGCAATTTACCATGGCCAATCCACCTAACCTGCACATCTTTGGACTGTGGGAGGAAACCGGAGCACCCGGAGGAAACCCATGCACACACGGGGAGAACGTGCAGACTTCGCACAGACAGTGAGCCAAGACGGAATTGAACCTGGGACCCTGGAGCTGTGAAGCCATGGTGCTATCCACAATGCTGGGAATAACATTTATAATGGAATGGATTGTTTGTAATTGGGAATAATATTTATAATGGAATGGATTGTTTGTAATTGGGAATAGCATTTATAATGGAATGGATTGTTTGTAATTGGGAATAACATTTATAATGGAATGGATTGTTTGTAATTGTAAACCAGTTTCATGAATTGTGTGTCAGACTGTGTAACATTACAAACAGAATCTGCTTTACTGATCAGAATTGAACAGAGGATTTTAGACATTAGACATTAGAACATTACAGCGCAGTACAGGCTGTTCGGCCCTCAATGTTGCGCTGACCTGTGATCACCTGATTAATTTATTTCCAGTCAATACTGACTTCAAACCCCCACGATCAATATACTGAGCAGTTACCATTCGCCAGAAACTGAACTGGACCCAGCCATGCAAGTATTGTAGCTACCAGAGCAGGTCAGGGATTGGAAATTCACATCCCAACTCCCCAAAGCCTATCCACCAACAACAAGTCTAAAGTGTGCAGTGTGATGGGATACTCTGCCCTTGCCTGAATGGGTGCAGCTCCCAACAACACTGAAGAAGCTCGACACCATCCAGAACAAAGCAGCCCTTCAACATTGATTATTCAGAAAATTGAGCTACTACGTAACACTGATCCTGTGGCACTCCTAACTGTAAAAGACACATATAATATAAAAAAGACACATTAAAAATAAAAATGGACAGCGAGAGCTTTTTAAAATATATATAAAAAGGAAGGCAGATGCCAAAGTGAACAGAGGTCACATATAAAAGAGACTAGGGTAATAATAATGAGGAATCAAGAAATGGCAGAGGAGTTAAACAAATACTTAGCGTTAGTCGTCACAGCGAAAGACACTGATTCCAAATATAAAGAATTAGGGGACGGGGGGGGGGGGGGGGGGGGATAAACAAAATAACAATCACTGGGGAAATGAACACAATAACAATCACTGGGGAAATAAACACAATAACAATCAGTGGGGAAATAAACACAATAACTATCACTGGGGAAATAAACACAATAACAATCACTGGGGAAATAAACACAATAACTATCACTGGGGAAATAAACACAATAACAATCAGAGGGGAAATAAACGCAATAACTAACACTGGGGAAATAAGCACAATAACTATCACTGGGGAAATAAACAAAATAACAACCACTGGCAAAAAAAAACAATCTTTTGACGATGTGGACCCTCTTTTACGGCCTTCCCATTTGACTGCGGGTAGTGGGGGCTGGATGTGACGTGCCGAAAGTTGTATAGCCGGGCAAAATCAGACCACTCCTGGCTGTAAAAACAGGGGCAGTTGTCACTCATCACTGTGAGCAGTATCCCATGTCTGGAAAATGTTTCTTTGCATGCCTTAATCACTGCCGCCGACATGAGGTCAGTCTCACCACTTTGGGGTAATTAGAAAAGTAGTCGACCAGGAAGATATAGTCACGCCCCTTGGCGTGGAAAAGGTCGACACCAACTTTGGACCATGGGGAGGTCACTATCTCATGTTGCTGCAGAGTTTCTTTAGGTTGAGCTAGCTGATATTTTTGACATGTAGGGCAGAGGAGGACTGTGTTGGCAACGTCCTGGCTGATGCCCGGCCAATAGACTGCCTCCCGAGCCCTGCAACGACATTTCTCGACCCCCAGGTGACACTCGTTGATTTGGCCGAGCACCATAGCTCGCATGCCCTGCGGGATCACGATTCTGTCAAGCTCCACACTTGGAATATAGTGTTCATTCCCATTTGGGAATGAACTTCCCGAGCAAGTTGACCATCCCTAGAAAGCGGAGGACCGCCTTCTTGTCCTCTGGGGTCTTCATGGCATTGATCGCCGAAACCTTGTCAGCATCTGGCCGAACGCCTTGCTGCGAGATGAGGTCGCCAACAAATTTGATTTCTGATTGACCGAATGAGCATTTGGCCCCGTTGAGTCAGAGGTCATGCTCGCAGATCCTGTGGAATACCCGCTTGAGGCGATCGATGTGTTCTTAAGGAGTTGTGGACCAGATTATGACATCGTCAACATACAGTCACACGCCGTCGATGCCCTCCATCATCTGTTCCATTATGCGATGAAATACCTCTGAGGCAGAGATGATGTCAAAAGGCATCTGGTTGTAGCAGTAGCGACCGAACGGGGTATTGAATGTGCACAGCTTGCGACTGGATGCGTTTCAGCTATATTTGCCAGAACCCCTTGGAGGTGTCCAGCTTCATAAAGAATTTGGCATGAGCCATCTCGCTGGTCAACTCTTCTCGTTTTGGAATTGGGTAGCGCTCCCGCATGATGTTGCGGTTTAAAGTTTTGGAGTAGAGACAGATTTGAAGCTCCACTGACGGCTTCTTGACGCAAACCATGGAGCTAACCCAGTCCGTGGGTTCTGTGACCTTTGATATGATGTCCTGGTCCTGGAGGTCTTGCAACTGCAGCTTGGGGCGATCCTTGAGGGGTGCCGGCACCTGACGCGGTGCGTGAACCACAGGGGTGGCGTTTGGTTTGAGCAGGATTTTGTATCGGTATGGGAGTGAGCCCATACCGTCGAACACGCTGTGGTACTGCGTGATGATGACATCAATTTCAGCCTGGAAGTTTTCATCAGCTGAGGCTGTTGCCTGTGAGGATAACATGGTGTGGACTCGCTGAACCAGGTTCAGGAGTTTGCAGGCCCGAGCACCGAGCAGGGATGCTCTGACAGGTCCCATGATCAAATCGCAGCGTCGCTTTAAATGACCTATTGGACACTCTGAGTTGGCACGAGCCACTGGCAGCAATGGCATTGCCATTGTAGTCAAAGAGCTGGAAGAATGCTTGGTGTGATGCGGATGGTGTCGAGATCAGATTTCGAAATGAGGTTTGCTGATGAGCCGGTGTCCAGCTTGAAACGGATGCGAGCCTTGTCAACTGTGAGGACAGCACACCACTCGTCGTCAGGATCCACACTTAGGATTGGGAGGTGTTGCACCACCTTTGAGAAAAGCAGCACATACGGAGTGATGATGCCCACCCGGAATGGGGATTTGAGGCACTCAGCATCAGGATCTGTTGGGCTGTCGGGGTCGGAGTCTGGCACGGCCTTGCTGTATCGAACGGACGCGTCTGCGCCGTGGAGCAGACCTGCAAAGGGGGTGATGCCAGCTGCAGAGAACTGTGCATTTCCCTGAATGCTAAGTCCCCAAATTTTAATAGCGAAAATATTAATGGAAATGAAAAGGAGAAAAGGGGAACAGGTAGGGATTAACAGGAGGATCCTTACACATGTAAACGTGGCCAGTTTGTGCATCCCCCCCTGCAGCCACCACTTTTGTCCAGACAGACTGCAGTACCTCAAATCTGTTGGAAGTTCGCAAAAGCGGAGTCAACTCCACTTCTACCTTCTGGGCCCACAGACCTGCCTCACTCGCAATCACACCTTCCTGACCAAATCGGTTCACCCTATCCTGAGGTGTGACCGCCCCTATGTACAAAGTGGCCAGGTAACGTTTCCCCGTTACATCCCAGCGTCCGGCTCTGTGACTCTGAGGCAAAACTCCTCGAGCCGCAGACATTGACTGCAGACGTATTTGTCCTGGATCAGGCCGGTTTCCAGAAACTCCCAACACATCACCTGCTCCGCCATCGTCACGATGTAGTAATTAGTTCACAAACACTGCGGCTCCCAATAACTTTCACTGAGATCAGTAAACCTAGTTACAACAAGTAAAACCTCACAAATAATAATTAATAACACGACTTTGGCAGATAAACAATATAAATCTTCACCCAGCAATGGCGTTGCTGTTTTCTTTGAGTCCCACCCTGGCTTCTCTCAGAATGCGGCCACTCCACTCTGGAGCCACAGAATGGAACGGACTCGGCCACTCCTCTAGGTGGTGATCATCATCGCAGGGTGGATTGGGGTAGGACATGAGGCAGTCGCATGGGAGGAGGGGTAGAGGTGCGGATGGGGTTTGGAGGAGATTATGAAATGTTGGATGATTGGTGGAGGAGGGAGAGGGGGGATATTGGGAAGTGGAGGGCGAGGTGGGAAAGCGGAAAGGCTTGGAAATGGGGAAGGTGTGAGGGAGAGGATGGGAGTGAGGAGGGGGTGAGGAGGGGATGAAGAAGGGGTGAGTGTGAGGAGGGTATGAGGGTGAGGAGGGGGTGGGGGTGAGGGGGGTGGGGGTTAGGAGGGGTTGGGGGTGAGGAGGGGGTGGGGGTTAGGAGGGGATGTGGAGGGGGTGGAGGTGAGGAGGGGGTGGGAGTGAGGAGGGGGTGGGGGTGAGGGGGTGGGGGTTAGGAGGGGGTGGGGTGAGGAGGGGGTGGGGTTGAGGAGGGGGGTGAGGGTGAGGAGGGGGTGGGGCTGAGGAGGGGTTGACTAGGGGGTGAGGGTGAGGAGGGGGTGAGGGTGAGGAGGGGGTGGAGGTGAGGAGGGTGAGGGGGTGAGGAGGGGGTGGGAGTGAGGAGGGGGTGGGAGTGAGG